>NC_040898.2:9922615-9953593 GCF_900634795.4 Betta splendens | reverse complement strand
ACTGGACTGTTTTTTTGGGCTTCTTCATGTTTGACAGCTCCATCCTCTGCTTATATTCACACACACACACACACACACACACACACACACACACACACACACACCCACAACACACACACACACACACACACAAACACACACAGAGAGAAGGCACAGAGACAAGAGAGAGAGGCACACACACACACAACACACAGAGAGAGAGAGAGAGAGAGAGACAGAGAGACAGAGAGAGAGAGAGAGAGAGAGAGCGAGAGAGAGGAGAGAAAAGAGACAGAGAGAGACGAGAGACAGAGAGACAGAGAGACAGGACAGAGACAGAGAGAGAGAGACAGAAGAGACAGAGAGACAGACAGAGACAGAGAGACAGAGAGAGAGACAGAGACAGAGGAGGAGAGACAGGACAGAGAGAGAGAGAGAGACAGAGACAGAGACAGAGAGACAGAGACAGAGAGAAGAGAGACACAGAGACAGAGACAGAGAGACAGAGAGAGAGAGAGACAGAGACAGAGAGAGACAGAGACGAGAGAGACAGAGACAGAGAGACAGAGACAGAGAGACAGAGAGAGAGACAGAGAAGAGAGACAGAGAGAGAGACAGAGGACAGAGAGAAAAGAGAGAGACAGAGACAGAGAGACAGAGAGAGAGGAGACGAGGACAGAGAGAGAGACAGAGACAGAGAGAGACAGAGAGAGGACAGACAGACAGGAGACTAGAGAGACAGTAGAGAGAGTATTACCCCAGAGACAGATACAGAGAGAGAGAGAGATGATCAGTAGAGTAGATATGACATATGAGATGATAGAACATATAGGAGAGAGATATAGATAGAGAAGAGAGAGCAGAGATATATGTATAGATAGAGAGATATATATACAGAGAGATATACGATAGATATAATATTATATATATATATATATATAGTATATATATACATATATTATATACATATATATAATAGAGTACACACACACACCACACACTCTACTTCTCACCCTCGCGGGTGGTCTCATCCACTTTCCAAGCTCGGGTCCTCTACCAGAGGCCAGGGAGCTTGAGGGTTCTGCGCAGTATCTTTGCTGTTCCTAGGACTGCACTTTTCTGGACTGAGATTTCGGATGTTTTTCCAGGGATCTGTCGTAGCCACTCCTCCAGTTTGGGGGTCACAGCCCCTAGTGCTCCGATCACCACAGGCACCACTGTGGCCTTCACCTTCCAAGCCTTCTCCAGTTCTTCTCTGAGCCCTTGGTATTTCTCTAGTTTCTCATGTTCCTTTTTCCTGATGTTGCCATCGCTTGGTATTGCCACATCCACCACTACGGCTTTCCTCTGCTCTTTATCCACCACCACAATGTCTGGTTGGTTCGCCATTACCATTCTGTCAGTCTGGATCTGGAAGTCCCACAGGATCTTGGCTCGCTCGTTCTCTACCACCTTGGGAGGTGTTTCCCACTTTGACCTTGGGGTTTCCAGTCCATACTCCGTGCAGATGTTCCTGTATACTATGCCAGCCACTTGGTTATGGCGTTCCATGTATGCTTTCCCTGCCAGCATCTTACACCCTGCAGTTATGTGCTGGACCGTCTCTGGGGCCTCTTTGCACAGTCTACACCTTGGGTCTTGTCTGGTGTGGTAGATCTGGGCCTCTATGGCTCTGGTGCTCAGGGCCTGCTCCTGTGCAGCCAGGATGAGTGCCTCTGTGCTGTCCTTCAGCCCAGCCCTTTCAAGCCATTGGTAGGATTTGTTGGGATCAGCCACTTCAGTTATGTTCCGGTGGTACATCCCGTGCAAGGGCTTGTCCTCCCATGATGGTCCCTCTTCCAGCATCTCATCCTCTGTTCTCCACTGCCTGAGACATTCACTCAGCACGTCATCTGTCGGGGCCTTATCCTTGATGTACTTATGGATCTTGGATGTTTCATCCTGGATAGTGGCTCTCACGCTCACTAGTCCTCGGCCTCCTTCCTTGCGGCTAGCGTACAGTCTCAGGGTGCTGGATTTGGAGTGGAACCCTCCGTGCATGGTGAGGAGCTTTCGTGTCTTAACATCTGTGGTCTGTATCTCTTCCTTTGGCCACCTTATTATTCCTGCAGGGTATCTGATCACTGGCAGAGCGTAGCTGTTTATTGCCCGGGATTTGTTCTTGCCATTGAGCTGGCTTCTTAGGACTTGCCTTACTCGTTGGAGGTATTTGGCTGTTGCCGCATTCCTTGTTGCCTGTTCAAGGTTGCCGTTTGCCTGTGGTATTCCAAGGTACTTGTAATTGTCCTCAATGTCTGCTATTGTTCCTTCTGGGAGTGAGACCCCTTCTGTGTGTATTACCTTGCCTCTCTTTGTCACCATCCTCCCACATTTCTCGAGTCCGAATGACATCCCGATGTCTGAGCTGTAGATCCTGGTGGTGTGGATCAGCGAGTCTATGTCTCGCTCACTCTTGGCGTACAGCTTGATGTCATCCATGTAGAGGAGGTGACTTATGGTGGCCCCGTTCCGGAGTCGGTATCCATAGCCAGTCTTGTTTATTATTTGGCTGAGGGGGTTCAGACCTATGCAGAACAGCAGTGGGGACAGTGCATCTCCTTGGTATATGCCACATTTGATGGATACTTGGGCAAGTGGCTTCCCATTTGCTTCAAGGGTGGTTCTCCACAACCTCATCGAGTTTGCAATGAAGGCCCTTAGAGTTCTGTTGATGTTGTACAGCTCCAAGCATTCAGTGATCCATGTGTGTGGCATTGAGTCATAGGCTTTCTTGTAGTCGATCCAGGCTGTGCACAGGTTGGTGTGTCGCATTCTGCAGTCTTGGGTGACTGTTCTGTCTACCAGGAGTTGGTGTTTGGCTCCTCTGGTATCCTTACCAATGCCCTTCTGTGCTTCGCTCATGTATTGACTCATGTGCCCACTTATCTTAGCTGCGATGATGCCTGACATGAGCTTCCATGTTGTGGAGAGACAGGTTATTGGCCGGTAGTTGGATGGGACTGTGCCCTTTGAGGGATCCTTCATTATCAGGATCGTTCGCCCTTCGGTCAGCCATTCAGGGTGAGTCCCATCCCTTAGCAGCTGGTTCATTTGTGCTGCCAGGCGCTCATGGATTGCAGTGAGCTTCTTTAGCCAGTAGGCGTGGATCATGTCAGGGCCAGGTGCTGTCCAGTTTTTTTAATACCTGAGACTCTATGTTGGATGTCTGCCACTGTGATAGTCACTGGATTCTGTTCCGGGAGGTTGCTGTGGTCTTCCCTCAGATCCACCAGCCACTGTGCATCACTGTTGTGTGATGCCTCCCTTTCCCATATACCCTTCCAGTACTGTTCAGTTTCCAGCCTTGGTGGGTCTGCTCTGTTGTTATTACCCTGCCATTGAGAGTACACTTTCGCAGGTTGTGTTGCGAACAGCCGGTTTATTCGTCTGGCTTCGTTATCTCTGGTGTATCTCTTTAGGCGGCTGGCCAAGGGTTGTATATTGAACATGCACTGAAATTCTGTTTCTGTTTCCAGACGAAGAGTTTTTACACAAACAAAGGGCTCCAGACCAAACGTGAAGAAGATATTAATAGTGATAACAGACGGAAAATCTGAGGACGGACGCAACTTGCAGAGTGCAATAAAACAAGCTAATGCAAAAGGAATTGTGAGATTTGCTATTGGAGTAAGTTACTCAGTTGGATTTGATTTTACTGTGCTTGTAAAGTTTATGCAGCAGACACGCGTGCATCCTAGGGAGGTGGTATCATTAAACAGAGTCTAGTTTTCTTGGCATCATTGTTTGACTTGGGTTGCATCGTTTTTTTTTTCAAACCCAGGTGGGAAGTGCTTTTTACAATGACAGGGCAAAAAGAGAACTGGATACTATTGCATCTTCACCCAGTTCAGAGCATGTGTTTCAAGTGGAGAGCTTTGATGCCCTTGACAAAATAAGGCAGAGTTTGCAGTCCAAAATCTTCTCTATCGAAGGTATGAGTGCACATTTAATTCTAAGTCACTTCGTACATGCAACAAAAATAAAAAGTATTAAACAATTGTTTGCAATACAATATTGACTATATATGTACTGTATAAGCTTTGTGTGTCAATTGGTTATTGCAGTAATTTACTTTGCTGTTGCAGGGACTCAAAATACTGGAGACACACTAAAAATGGAGATGGCTCAAGAAGGGTTTAGTGCTGCTTATGTGCCTGGGGTAAAGATCAAACCAAGCAACAACACAGTCCCGAGAACACAAAATCAGAAAAAAAAAAACAGAAAAGACAGAAAAATGTGTTTATACAGTGTGTGAACTTTGCATGTTCTCCCCGTGTCTGCTGGGGTTCTCTTTGGGTTCTCCCACGGTCCAAAAACATGCATTTAGGTAATTTGCCCATAGGTATGAGTGTGTCTGTCAATAGTCTGTGTTGCCCTGTGATAGGTTGGTGACCTGTTCAGTGTGTACCCCCGCCTCTCGCCCTCAGCTAGCTGGGAAAGGCTCCAGCCCCCCCCCCCCCACGACCAAGTGGTAGAAAATGGATGGATGGATAATGCTTAGTGCTGAACACGTCTACCTTTAATTTGCAGGGGTTTCAGATGGGTATGGTTGGTGCCAATGAATGGAGAGGTGGCTTCTTGGAATACAAAGGAACAGAGCAGCGCTTGTTTGAACTTCCAACCATAGAGTCTGACAGTTATATGGGTAGGAAAAGTAAAACTTTAAACTAAAATAATGCTTTACTGTCCTATAGCCAAAGAGCTATGGAACCTTGTTACGATGCAAATGAAGGAATACACTTGGCAAGAGTAGCTAATACAGTATGATGTTAATATTTAATTTGATTTGACTTGTGTATTTTGATACAGAAATTTGCTAAAATGTTATATACGGTATAGATCTTTATCTAATTGGTACCTAATGGCTGATTAGTGGTTAAAGGTCAAAGTTCTAAGGATGAGTCAGCTGTGAGCCTTTTATTCCAGGTTACTCTCTGGCAGTTGCTAACACCATTAAAAGATCCCCCCTCACAATTATTGGAGCTCCAAGATACAAGCACAGAGGAGTGGTTATAACAGTTTACGCAGACAGGGGATACCAGGACATTGAGCCGCCTGAGAGCCAGGTGGGTGTCCACAAATCACATGTAGTCATTGGAGAATTCAACCATCAACTTAAGCAGTTCTGACTTCTGCTGCTTCTACAGATTCAAAGTGGTGAATATTTCGGGGCAGAGCTCCGTGCCATGGATGTGAATCGTGACAGCGTCACCGACCTAATTCTCATATCAGCGCCAATGTACAAGGAATCAGATCGAGAGGGAATCGTTTACGTTTGCACTTTAACTGTTCTGGTAAATGAGTTTGATTCAGCACTGATCTCTAAATTGTGCTCTTTCATTCAAACCTGCTCATTTGTTCCTTTTGTCATTAGAATGTGATATGTGATTTTGACTCACCGGTAATACTGAGAGGCGCCGCATCTGGCAAAGGAAGATTTGGGTCTTCTCTCGCTGTGCTGCCTGATCTGAACACAGACGGGCTCAACGATCTGGCAGTGGGCTCGCCTTTGGAGGACGACGGTCAGGGCAGCATCTATATATTTCAGGGAGAGGCAGGAACAAGAATCAATCCTACTTTCTCACAGGTGAGCAGTCAAAAAACAACAATGACAATGTGACCTCAGTTTTCAATTTGACTAACTACAATCATTTGTTCTGTGTAGAGAATTCCTGCTTCTGAAGTTCAGTCGGGACTGAAGTTCTTCGGTCTGTCGATCAGTCAGTCGACCTTCGACCGTAGCGGGGACCGTCTGCCTGACCTAGCCGTGGGGTCAAAGGGACGAGTTGTTCTACTCAGGTACGTTGATGTATAGTGTTTATGAATCCAGAACACCATCATCAGTAGAAGCTGGATTATTAAACACAGCAGCTGGTTGTTTGTGTATTTTCTCCCTTGTTCTTGTTCAGATCAAGGCCCATAGTACTGGTTAAGGGTTCAGTGTCTTATAAACCAAACCAAATTCCTACTCAGAATGTGGACTGTTCAGCACCACTAAGGAGCGAAGCGACACTCTGCTTCACCATGACCTCCATTACTGGAGCCCGAGGTTCTGACCTCTTTCATCGTCCATCTGTTACAGTTCATCTTTAAATAAACCTTTAATGAACCTTTTAATTAAAATATAAATAATTTTATTTCAGCTCAAGCTGAGATTAATTACATTTTTACACTGGACGCTACGCGTAAGGTTCCAAACAACAGAGCGTATATCGCAAAAAAACAACAAGCGACGTCCGAGTTGATTACCATCAATACTGGAGAAACGTGTGTAAAACAGAGCTTCTTTATTGAGGTGAGTGTGAGTTGTTTTGCTGTCATTACTGCATTAATCAGACGCTGGATCACAGTCAGAGCTTTTTGTCCTCTTTTTGCAGCCTTGTCAAGAAGATGTTCTCAATGAACTCAGAAATGAACTCAGATTCACTTTCAATGGTTTACCCTCCGCTGACAAACTTAGGCCAAGTTTACACCAGCAAGCTCAAACAACCAGCTTTCATCCTGTAGGTAACTTTAATATAAGGTTGTCACTCACTTTCAGCCTGCTAATAACTGACTGTGGCCTTTGAGCTGATTTGATGAATGGTCTCATTACGCTTTATTTCATTCTCTCTTTTGCAGTTGGGCTTTGAGGTCAACTGTGGCACTGACGGGAAGTGTGTGGATAAGCTTAAAGTGGATTTTAACTTCAACGGGTGAATTACAAACGTCAAATCGATGCTCATTAAAACTGTTTATTGTAGGTCAGACACACGACAGGGATGTAAACTCTAGTATTTCCCATTAACACAGTTCCACGGAGGTTAAAGTTGGTATTGATGAACTCCTGGACGTCGCCGTGTCTCTGGAGAACAATGGGGAGAACTCCTACAACACACGTGTCATCCTCACGTACCCACCTGGACTCTCCTACAGGAAGTTCGCAGCGCTTAAGGTAAACGATCGCATCAGTTCAGGCTTGATGTTCAGTCGGATTCGTGCATTTGACTTTTACTGTCCCTAACAAAAGGGAAGGATTGAGTGTAACTCCCTGGACAGCGACGGCGGCATTCTGCAGGGAAGAACAGAATGCACCGTGGACAGGCCGATTTTTAAAAACAGTTCTAAGGTTGGTTTGTAGGATCTCTGCCTGCAGCAGACTGTGACAGGAAATCTAACTGGTCTTTGTTTGCTTCTAGAGCTTTTTCACCGTCTCTTATGGGATTGACACCAACAGTCAGCTTGACAGGAGGATTTCTATCACTGCAAATGCCACCAGGTTCTCTTCCGCTAGCTGCCACACCATGCACATATCCATGTAGCCAAAAGTAGAAGTTAATAAGAGTTTTGTCTTTGTAGTGGGAATCAGGAACACTCCAGTTCAAGCGAACTCTACAAATTACGAGAGATAGATGTGAAATACAGTATTTTTGTGACATTTGAAAGGTTTGTATTGATCAAAACCAAATACATTACATACAGGACAAAAAGTGATTCTTAATGTGATAATATATTATATAATGTTAATTTAAAGATAAGCTTGTCTCTGTTCAGCTCCATCAGCTATAGCAACTTCACTTTTGGAAAGAATGATTTACAGAAACCATTTGAACAATTTATTAAGGTAAGATATTAGAATCAAAATTGTTTGTAGTTTTGTATTTGGCCCCTCAAATAACCCACTTTCCTTCCCTCTGTTAGGTCACAAACCACATCAGAGCTCTGAATTTCACGCTTGTGATCAGGGTGCCAGTCGCGCTTGGCGATAAAGACATCTGGGTGGAGTCCAACAATTTCCAGGTAACAAGCACTGACTCTGGTTTTGTTCACCTGCCGTCTTTGTACCTTTGTCTCCAGCTGCGGTACATGGGGTCCACGTTGTTGAACTTACATGCGTTTGCTCTGCTCCAGATTGAAGGCTGCCTGAAATACAAAGAACAGCCACCAGACGTCCAGGACTTTGTCCCTCAAATACAAAGAAATAAGGCAGTGGTGAGTCTGTTTGCATGAAACCTCATTTCCAGAAAGTCTAAAATCTTTCATTTATTTAATTTTTGAGTGGCTGACTAACATTTGAGAAATATTAGTCAGTTGCTGAAGGCCAGATCACAAAATTGAGCTTTTTAGCATCTACAGTACATACTGTAAGACTGATACTGTGGTGAAACATCTGTGTGTAAAGACCAAGAGCTGAAACCACTGACTAAAATGACCTCGGGTAGTACTGTATGTAAGAATGACCGGACACTCAGATTCCTCCATATTTTCTATGCAAAGAAATTATCATTTACTCCTCTGCAAAAAGCTTCTGAAACAGGACAGAGACTTTTGAGCCTCAGGCTCACAGACTACAACTAGTGCTTCCTGGTTCCTCTGTACCTGCCCCAGCAATGGTCAGGCTAAGATGGGGCGGGGCCAGCCTTATAATGGGCGTAGCGCATTTTAGAAGGGGCGGGGTCAGTCTACAAAGGGGCGGAGCCAGTGTGCTGGAGCAAAACTGTTCTGTCTGCCATTGTTTTTTCTTGCATACGCATACTGTACAGCACTAAGCTAAGCTTCGATTGCTGCTTTGTTTAGAAGCAGCCCAAACCTAATGATCCATAACACACACGGTCCCTCCTCAGCAATAGACAACTTCATCCAAGAGGAATTGGCAGCAGTAAAGCTGATACTGCGTAAAAATTTAAGTAGTAATATTGAATTAGCTGCTGCCAGCCATTGACAGAGAGCTATTATACCAGCTAGCGTTAGCAACACAAGCTTCCAACAGTGTAAAACACCATAAACAGTAGCTCGTAACTTTACAAACATCACAGCACAAGTTAAAACAATAAAAGATTGAATATTTATTACTTACTCAGTGCTTAGTGCGCAGTGATATGCCAGCCTGTGGCTCTGCACGTAGAAAACCCTGGGCTTTCTGCTGCAGGTGCCAGTTCCTCACAGGCAGCCTCATCCTCCTCCCAATGGCGTAACTCGTCTGCGTTGTTCTTTGGCTCTTACAACTAACCACAAATATCAGACTGTGCTGTAGAAATCGCTGTCTTCTAAATAATCTACAGCAGGACCTTCGGCCATTGAATATTAGTGCTTTAGGCGTATGCGAAGGAAAAGCAATGGCGGACGGAGGTGTCTTACCAGAGGAATGAATGAAAGATAACTTCTCTGCACAGAAATTATGGAGCAGTCTGTCCCTTCATTCTTAAATATTATCTGAGGTTGTTTTGATCAACCCCTATTGAAAATCGGTGAAGTTTTCCTAAAAGCTAAACAAAACAAACATGTCATGAAACGGATGATGTAACTTCACAAACAGTTCACACTTCCTAACTACAACTGTTAAACTGCAGCGTACAGTGGCTTTGTTATTATGCTCCTGTTTCCTCTGCATCACCAACAGGACTGCTCTGTAGCGAGGTGCAGCGTGTTCAGATGCACTCAGTTAATGGGAAGGCAGACGGTGAAAGAGTACAAAATATCAGCCAACCTCAGTTCACGGTGGATCGAGCAGGTAAACGATGCGTAAACAAGTCCGGTTCTGGGCTTCGTCTTACTCCAGTGAGATGTTACATCAGGCTCATGCATCTTCAACAGATCGGACTTCCTTCTGCCAAATTCCTGCTGACCAGCACAGCCAGTCTGGAGTACGACACACAAGAGTACATCTTCTTCTCCACAGGGTCCAACAACAGCCCTCCTGTTCGCAAGGTCAAGATAAGTTTTGTTTAAAGTTAAATTGTCTAACTTGCATTTTAAGTTGGTGGGGATTTATTCTCAATTCTGTAACTTCACCTCTCAGATTGAAGCAGAAGTAGAAGTGTATCCTGAACCAAATTTCACCAAAGAAATAGTTGGAGGGTCTCTGGGAGGGTTGGCTTTTCTGGCCTTGCTCACTGCTGGTCTGTATAAGGTGAGACACGTGCGTTAAACAGCTTTATGGCCTTAGTAAAGATTTATTCATTTCTCATATATTCAGGATGCCGCTTTAATAATATATATGTGTTTTGAGATAACCTTTGTGCTGCCTCTTCTCAGGCTGGGTTTTTCAAGAGTAAATACAAGAACATGATTAATGAAGCAGAGCAAGAGGCGGATCCAGGGGCTGGCATGAACTGAAAGCATGACATCACTTTAGATCTTAAGTGGCCGTTAACATTCTAATATTAGAAGCATCGCTGTGTGAAATCACACCCAGACACCAAGAATGTATACCTGTACCTGTGTTGTACTTTCAATCTTTTCAGAACTACGAACTTCAGAACCACCATGTTGACTTGTGAGTAAACATTAACAACAAAAATCCAATGTAATAGTAAAATGGTGGATTTAAACGGTAGAAAGGTATTACAGTATATTAGTATAAAGTATTACAATAATAATAAATTTTATGGCTTTTTATATATTAATATCTTTTTGTAATGTAACATTGTCTAGTTGTTCTTACCTGCTAAAAACAACTATTGAAAAATTAAATGTATTTGCTACAAATTATATGAATTTTGATACATTGCTTAATGCTTTTGCAAAATTTATTGGAAGAACATTTAGATTTAAGTTTAGATGCAGAAGATTTAAGTTTACAAATGACATTTGTAAATAAAAAAAAACATGAATAGAAATAAATATTGTAGAGATGGTTTTCTCTCACAAAGCCTTTTCAGCATCATATGAACATCTTGAGAGATTCTGCAGCAAACCTACTGTAGGCGTATGTCTACTTGTAGAAGGGGGATGGTCAGCGAGAAGCACTGTGATTCTGCACTGAAATCTAAGCCTGTCTAACAACTGCATTACATATCAGACTGTTTAAATGCATTGGTAAAGTACTCACCTAAAGCAAACGTGTTTATTGTGGTCTGATACACAATCACACACAGTCACAACGGTAGCGTTACTGGAACTAACCCACCCTAACTCCAGCTACTGTACATCATAACATAGCATGGCATTGCTAATAGCCTGTCGGCTAACATGCTACATTAATGTCTGACAAAACGACCAGTTTAACGTTTGCGCAACTGCATCAGATCTGCACAGATTGGTTTACACACGCACAAATCTAATCTGACCCTAACTTGACTCCATACAAATCCTTTGAGAGACTGGACTAATTCTTCAACTGAACCCATCTTAAACCTGACTATTCAAATTTGTCTATAAAATACAAAGAAGTGTGAGAAACCAAGCAGATAGGAGAAGGACACCGGTGGATTTGTCTAAAAGAATGAGATTTATTTAGAGATGAAGTAGAAAAAAAAGAAAAATACAATAGAATACCATTACCAATCTGGGCCCCTAAAAGAAGTTCACAAACTAAACTGAATTCTAAACAGTAAGGCAACAGGACCAAATGCTTAACCAGAAACGACTCACCCGAACACACAGAGGAACATATCTGGCTGATCAGGCCAGTAAAACACACAGGGGTAAGGACAAATACCTGCTAAACTCAATGAAAGACATCAAAATACAACAGGACAATCAGTATATCATTAACACTTATAAATCTAAACAATCATATGCAAATGACAATTCAATAGAATAAAGAATGAAACCAACTGAACCAAAAACCTACATGTAACTTTCCACTTAATGAACATGGCTAGTGGTTCACTACCCATGACCCACTTTCTGTATAAAATGGTGGACATTCTTTGGGCACACCCTTTTACCAGGTCCGGAGAGCATCCACCACCAGCCTCAAATGGTATCTAAAAATGCAATGAAACAAAAATATAACATAAGTGTAACAGTACAAAAGAACTTATAGAACTAATGATCTATCAGAAATAAAGATGTTTTTAAACAACCCAGTCTGTTTAAAAAAAAATGGCATTATTTCCAGTAAAGTGCATAAGTGTGCTGTGTGGCAGCGCATGCGGCCATCACACTCCCCTCCCCTTCAAAGTCTTTGCTTTGAAAGCTTTGACATTACACTTGCCCAAAACGTGATTTACAATGAACCTGAATGGCTGCATAGCAAGATACCAACGAGTAATCTAGCCATTGGTATACTTCATTCTCTCAAGCCATTGTAGTGCCTTTTGATTAGTCTCTAATGTGAACTCCCTCCCAAAGAGATAATATTTGAAAGAGTCCAAGGCCCATTTGATTGCCAAGGCTTCCTTTTCCAACAGAATGTGGATCAGCTCGTGGACCCTGCAGGAGCACAACACCCCTTGCAGAGGCATGCGTTTGCAGAACAAAGTTGTGGTCAAATTTTGGACTGTGAAAGACTGGGCCCTTACTCACAGAGAGCTGGCTATCCCAAAAAGCAGTCAATCCCTCTGAGGTCCACTGCACCTGGTTTGGACATTGTGAACCCGTCATGTCAGTCAGTGGTGCAGCCCTTGAGGAGAACTTTGGTATGAAGCGATGGTAGAACCCAGCCATCTTGAGAAAGGTTCTGAGCTGCTTCTTGATTTGGGGAAGAGGACATGACTGAATAGCATGCAATTTTTGGACTTGTGGTTTGATTAACCCACATCCGATAGTGAAATCAAGGTATTCCGTTTCCCTTCTGGCAAGTGCACACTTTGCTGGATTGATGGTCAGTCCTGCAGAATGTAGGCAGTTCAGTACCTTTCCCAGGTACTCCACATGCACCTGCCAGGTTGTGCTGGGACAATATCATCGAGGTATGCATAGGCAAAGTCTGAAATTCCGCACAGTACCTGAACCATACAGTAAGGCTTTGAAATGTTGCTGGAGCTCCATGCAACCCAAAAGGCACAAGAGTGATTTAAAAGAGGCCCCAATGGGTAGGAAAGACTGTTAGTTCCTGAGGCTGGTCTGTGAAGGGCACCCGCCAATAACCTTTACACAGATGAATGGGAGTCATATATTTTCCCAAACGCTCAATGAGATCATTAATCCATGGAGTTGGGTAAGAATCTCCAATTTCAGAATTGGATTTCAGAAACCGGAAGTCAATGCAAAACCGTATAGTATATAGAACTATAGGTCGCGGGGGCAGCAGTCTTAGCAACGAGTTCCAAACTTCCCCCTCCCCTGACACTTCCTCCAGCTCTTCTGGATGGACCCCAAAGTGTTCCCAGGCCAGCCGAGAGACATAGTCCCTCCAGCACGTGCTGGGTCTTCCCCAGGGCCTCCTGCCGGTGGGACATGCCCGATTCACCTCCCCAGGAAGGCATCCAGGAGGCATCCAAAACAGATGCCCGAGCCACCTCAACTGGCTCCTCTCAATGTGGAGCAGCACCCCTTGGATTAAAACACATCTGCTTTAACAGCATTTTTTGGGATCCATCCTTTCAAAGGGTTGACATGAAGAACACCACTGGAGTACTTCTTCCCTAGAGTAGAGACTCGATAGGTGGTGGGTGCAAGTTTTTCTTCCACCACAAAGTGCCCCTGCCACTTAGCCAGCAGCTTGCTGTAACTGGTTGGCAGCATCACTAAAACATTCTGACCTGGATCAAAACTTCTCTTGCGAGCTAACCAGTCATATCAGGTTTTCTGGTGCTTCTGAGCCTCCCCCATGTGTGACTGAGCCAATTCACTCAACCTCTGCAGCTTCTCTCTCATCTGGAAAACAAAAGACATTACATTAACAGACCTCTCCTCCCCCTCGGCTCCTTCCCAGAGTTCTCTCAGGAGAGTTAAAGGTCCCCTCACTTGATGCCCATGTAACAGTTCAAAGGGGAAGAAGCCAGTGGATGCCTAAGGTAACTCCCTGTAGGCATAACAAAGCATATAATGAAATCCTGCTTTGCTTCTCTCCAAGGGACCTACAATATCAATCCTAATCCTCTAAATTCCTCTAAAATAGTCTCATTAACGATTGGTAAGTATTCAGAACCAGAGATTTTCTAATCAATCTTGCCATTAAAGGTAATAAATTGTAATTGGTGCTTTTATTTTGAAAGGATTTATAGGAAATGTGTGGGGGTAATAGCGAAACTGTCAATTAGTCTTTAAATAATCATAATTAACCATTCAAAGGCAAAAACAGTGCAGTTAAAGCTAATAATTGGCATTGGTGCTTTTATTTTGAAAGGATGTAGAGGAAGCATGTGTGGGTAATTACTAAACTGTTAATCTATCTTTAAATAGTCATAATTACCCATCTAAAAGCAGAAATATTGCTATTAAAGCTAATTGTTTGGCTTGGTGCTTTTATTTTGGAAGGATTTAGAGAAAGTGTGTGCTTAATTACTACACAATCCAATAGTGTAGTTGAGTAATCAGTAATAAGCATGGAACTGCTGTCTACACTGAGCATCAGCAGTTTGACCTGTCAGTGAAATCTGCAGCTGCGCCGTCGCCATGGAGACGAAAGGCGGGAAAATCAGGCTCACTCTGCTCTGTAAACGCAGAGTTTCACCCTGTATAAACAGGATTGTTCCAGCTAAACCATGATAGTTATCACAAAAATTATTTCATTTTAGGTGACGCTGACAAGTTGAAAAGTATAGAAGATACGACAACGCTGATTTACAAGGAGAAAGTTGAACGATGATAGACGCTTTTGAAGTAGAAATGACGTTTCTACGCCAAAGTATGACGATGACAGAAGCTGACGAAAAGAGGCAAGTTGACAAAAAGTTGAACGATGATTCCCATAGACGACCATTATAAAAAAACGACGAAAAACGTTGAATAACGTTAAAAGTTGAAAAGCTGAAAACGTGAAAAGTAATAGCCCCCATCTCCTAAAGACGACACACGTTTAGAAAGTTGAATGGCGATTCTACGATGAAGCGTTGAGACGATGAAAGCGACCGAAAAACGGGGGCGAAATAATAAGAAGAAGAAAAAGAAAAATAAAGAGCGAAGATCTCAATAGTGTGAAAGCTGTTCAGCTCTCCCACTAATAAAGAGTGAAGATATTCACACTAACTAGAAAAAGTAATGATCAGAGCTGATCTGCTGCCGCAACGATGCCAAACGCTGATTAAGCTGCTGACGTCAAAAAGTTGATGTCAAAAAGCTTTTCAGCTCTCCAACTAATAAAAAACGAAGATATAATAATAATAATAATAATAATAATAATAATAATAATAATAATAATAATAATAATAATAATAATAAAGAGCGAAGATCTCAATAGTGTGAGAGCTTTTCAGCTCTCACACTAATGACACTTCTGCATATCAGGAATGGAGGAACTAATGAAAATCGAGGAGAAGTGAATATTTCTAAGCATGTTTTTTTTTAATTTGGACAATAATTTAGTTGTATTGATCTTAAACCGCTGAACCACTGAAACAGTTTGACAAAGTCAAAAGTTAACTGTTGATTTGTGAAACGAAATGCTTAACCAGAGACTTAACGCCCAGAAATTATATTACTGATGATTATATTAAACAGCTAAATAAGCTATAGGATATTTCCCTTACACGTCAAGCGTGATAAAATATGTCTTATATCTCTCACAAATTTACAAAGTTTACGAATTCAGATTCACAAAAGGTCTTGAAAGCTTGGTCAGAAGGCACAATCTACACATGTTGCAGCATTGTGTGGGTCCATGCTGTACTGTATAAGGACAGAAAGCATGTTTTAAAATAATCCCTCCTACACAAGTTCCTCTAATCTGCCGTTTTTGGTCCGTCTGAGCACTAAACCCATTATTTATGCATTTCGATTTTGACATTTCCCTCTGACTATAATAGTAGTAGTAGTTATTGTACCTCAACTACTTTGGAAGCACATTCATATCAGCTCTCTCAACATCACACAAGCAGATACACTAGTGTCTTCAATGTAACATAATGGACTGGTTACTTACTGCAATAGTGTACCTGTCAGGTAAGACCTTTACATTTTTCTGTCTTTGTTGCTTTCTTTCTTTCTTAATTAAAAGTGTAATCCTAGGTTATTTGGGATTTTATCCTTTAGCTGAAACAAAGGCTTAACTGTAGTAATTGTTGCATCCATCACTTATTAACTAAACCTTTCCACATGTTGTCTAAACTAAGATGTCAAAGCAACTAATGTTAAAGTGGATATAAATGTAAATTTAGGATAAATTTCACTTTTGGAAGACTTATGGAAAGTGCACATTTGAACTTTCCGGGAAAACACAGAAAGGCAGAACCTGCATTTATATTAACCAAGGTTGGTGTACAGATGTCACAGTGTTGAAGAAGTTCTGCAGTGGTCATGTGGAGTGTTTTTTTGTCAACTGCCGTCCCAACTGCCTTGTTCGTTCTGGTCAGCATTTACATTCCTCCTCAGGCCTGTGTAACAGCATCTTTGCAGAACCTAGCTGACCACATAACGAACATGGAAAGGAAACATCCAGACTCCCTGCTCATCATCATGGGTGACTTTAACAAAGCAAACCTGAGCCAGGAGGTCCCCAGATACAGGCAGCATGTGAGGTGTCCCACCAGAGACATGAACACACTGGACCACTACTACACTGTGTTAAAGGACACCTATACCCAACATACAGGCAGAAATCAAGAACCTGTAAACCTGTAGTCAGGACAGTGAAAAGGTGGATGGATGAAGCTGCAGGGCTGTTTTGACTGTCACGCACGGCAGGAGTAGCAAGAGGGGGACCCAGACCCAGCACTAAGCAGGACTTGAAAACAAGGTTCTTTTAATATTAACGAACAAAAAAAAAGGAATGGAAACTTAGACTTAGTAGACACTGGAAGGTCGCAAAGAAACGCGTGCTGCAATTTTTTATTTATTTTATTCATTTCTTTTCCCTTTCCTTTATGCAAAAGATTTATGTACATAACGCTAATTAATATGTAAATAATTAATGTTAGGTGTATGAAAAGACGGAGTCAGACCAGAAGCAAATCTATGTTTGTCTTGTGTGAACCTGGCAAATAAATATGAGTCTGATTCTGAACAGCAATCAGCTGCAGAATCTAAAGAGGATCTAAAAAGACTCGCAAGACAGCAGAGACAGCAGCTCTCACGGCCACCGTAGACGTGCTGCTGTGACTGATGAGTTGTCAGGACTGGGCAGCAGGTCTAAAGACGGGCTGAGAGTGGTTAAAGACAGACACCACAAATGAATGCTGGAATTAAATAAAAAGCTTGATACATTTTGATAAAACTGCCAAATGTGGGAACCCACCCCTGAAAAACCCAGATCAGAATGATCAGACAACAGCCTTGCAGTTTCTATTTGTGCGAAATTTAAAGCTTGTTTAAAGTAGTGAGTTAAGTCGCATCTTACAGTAAAATAATGAAAATGGAAACAAATGAATAAATAGCTTATTACTATTCTAATACATGACTTTCGTTATGACTTTCTAAAGCAAACAGCCAGAATCCTTTGTTCCTTATTCAACAAGTCTGACTGTGGTGCCACCTAGTGGTGAAACGAATCAGCTTCAGTTCAACTCATTACACTCATTCTCATTCTTCAGCAGTGAATGCTATGCTCTGCTTCAACATTGAACCGTCGGCTTGGCGGACGCTGGCAGAGAATGCTTCAGGATTTGGCTACCAGGTGGTGCAAAGGAGATCAGAGTAAGTCCTATGAAGCTGCATCTTCACACAGCAGGCGCTCATCCACCTTACACGGGTCTCTGCTGTTTTTCCTCAGCTTGCTCGTCAGTGCTCCCCTCCACCAGTACTCCCAGAATAAACGGGGGCAAATATTTAGATGCACCACTGCTTCCTGCCAGCCTATAGGTCAGATTGGTGCAGGTGGGTGACAGTAATTTGTCAGAACCATTCTTTTGCCTTAGATGTGAAGTGAACTGATCGTTTCTGGTGGTTTCTACTCAGTACCAGAGTATGCAGTGAACATGTCCCTGGGTTTGACCATGACGATGGACCCCAGCACAGAGGAGACCCTGGTGAGTTAGTCAGCTGCAGACCGGCCACTGTTCTCCTCAAATGGTTTGTGTAACGTTAGGATTAATCAGCATGTGATGGTGTCTCTCAGGCGTGTGGACCGACCATCCCCTTAGACTGTAAAACCATCACCATGTACAGCGGCGCGTGCTTCCAGATAGACCGGATGAATCACTTTGGATCCCCTTTCCCTTCTGCTGCTAAAGGTACAAGACGTGCAGTACAGACCCAGACAATGCAGGTTAACTAAAAGCACAACAAGAGGCCTGTATTCCTTTGCATTGTGCTGATTTCTATTCCATCTCTTTTACAGAGTGCCGAAATGAAGCAGACATTGCTTTTCTACTGGACGGTTCAGGCAGTATTGATGCTGAAGATTTTACAAAAATGAAGGTTTTTGTGAAAAATCTTGTTGGTGCGATTCTGACCAAGGACACACAGGTACAGTACTCATGAATCATTTTTCTATGAATAAATCATTCCATGCAGCATGAAACAAATCTGAGTTTCTGTTATTTTTCCTTTTCTTGTCTTGCAGTTTGCTGTCGCTCAGTTCTCCAGTGATACTGTAATCCATTCTTACTTTGATAATTTTTTATCTGGATCATGGCGTTATAATGTAGATTCTATTATGCAGCTAAACGCAGGAACTAGCACAGCTGCAGCGATCTCAACTGTGGTGTAAGTACTGTTATGATGCTTCATCTCCTAGCTTCCTTATTGAACAGGAAATTTATTCAATTTAAATGTAAACATTCACCAATTTCTTCAAAACCAGGGCTTTATGAGTGAGTTAAAGATACTGTACTGTATTTGTTTTGATGAATGGCTCCAACTTCTGCTTATAATTCACCTACTGTATACAGTATATACATTTAATATGCATTGAAATTATGTTTTCGTTGTCAGACAAAGTATTTTCACACAAACGAAGGGCTCCAGACCAAACGTGAAGAAAATATTAATAGTGATCACAGACGGACAATCTCAAGACAGATATAACTTGCCACGTGCAATAAATGAAGCTAATGCAAAAGGAATTGTGCGATTTGCTATTGGAGTAAGTTCCTCAGTTGGATTTGATTTTACTGTGCTTATAAAGTCGATGCAACATTCCAGCAAACACATGTGCATCTTAGGGGGGTTGTAACAAATTAAACATTAAACAGAGTCTAGTTTTCGTGGCATCATTGTCTAACCTGGGTAACTGGTATCATGAACTGGGTTTTCAGCAGGCTCTGAAGTATTAAGAGATCTGTCAACATTATGCATCAATTTATTGTAAACATTTTTTTCCAGTCAGGATCTAGTTGGGCTAATTGGAGTCCCAGGCACTTAACTCCTCCATGACCCACAGTGTTAGCTGCATAAGCTACTAATATTAATATTAATCAATATATTCATGATAGAAATTAAGAGGTTGTTGATGATCTTGATTGATTTTGGTTCAGCATGTGTCCTTTTCTGTAATCTGAAATGCTGTTATTATATTGTTGTTGAAGAATGAATATTAAAAAATAATCTTACATTTGGATGATCATGATTTTACTGCTTCCCAGGTGGGAGGGGCCTTCTACAGTTATGATGCAAAATCAGAACTGGACACTATTGCATCTTCACCCAGTTCAGAGCATGTGTTTCAAGTGGAGAGCTTTGATGCCCTTGACAAAATAAGGCAGAGTTTGCAGTCCAAAATCTTCTCTATCGAAGGTATGAGTGCAATTTAACTCCAAATCACTTCACATGCACCACAACAATGAAAAGCATTAAACACAAAGTGCATCTTGTGTCCATTGGTTACAGCAGTAATTTACTTTGCTGTTGCAGGGACCCAAAGTACCGGAGACACACTAAAAATGGAGATGGCTCAAGAAGGGTTCAGTGCTGCTTATGTGCCTGGGGTAAAGATCAAACCTAGCAATAACACAGTCCTGGGAACACAAAGTCACACACCAGACAACCCTCAGCAGCTGAAAAGCAGAAATCAAATATAAATAAGCAGAAAACAATTTGTCTTTGTCTAATGCTTGGTGATAAAGAGGTCTTCTACCTTTAATTTACAGGGGTTTAAGATGGGTATCGTTGGTGCCAATGAATGGAGAGGTGGCTTCTTGGAATACAAAGGAACAGAGCAGCACTTGTTTGAACTTTCAACCATAGAGTCTGACAGTTATATAGGTAGGAAAACTAAAAAAGATATACAGGCTTTACTATCCTATAGCTAGAGATCTATGGCACCTTCTTATGATGCAAAAAAAATAAACATAAGTGGCGACAGTACCTGATCTATGGTTAGAGATCAAAGGTCAAAGGATGAGTCAGTTGTGGGCCTTTCATTCCAGGTTACTCTCTGGCAGTTGCTAACACCATTAGCAAATCCCCCCTCACAATTATTGGTGCCCCAAGATACAAGCACAGAGGAGTGGTTATAACAGTTTATGCCAACAGCAGATCCCAGGACATTGAGCCGCCTGAGAGCCAGGTGGGTGTCCACAAATCACATGTAGTCATTGGAGAATTCAATCATCAGCTTAAGAAGTTCTGACTTCTGTTGCTTGTACAGATTCAAAGTGGTGAATATTTCGGGGCAGAGCTCCGTGCCATGGATGTGAATCGTGACAGCGTCACTGACCTAATTCTCATATCAGCGCCAATGTACAAGGAATCAGATCGAGAGGGAATCGTTTACGTTTGCACTTTAACTGTTCTGGTAAATGAGTTTGATTCAGCACTGATCTCTAAATTGTGCTTCTTCATTCAAACCTGCTCATTTGTTCCTTTTGTCATTAGAATGTGATATGTGATTTTGACTCACCGGTAATACTGAGAGGCGCCGCATCTGCCAAAGGAAGATTTGGGTCTTCTCTCGCTGTGCTGCCTGATCTGAACACAGACGGGCTCAACGATCTGGCAGTGGGCTCGCCTTTGGAGGACGACGGTCAGGGCAGCATCTATATATTTCAGGGAGAGGCAGGAACAAGAATCGATCCTACTTTCTCACAGGTGAGCAGTCAAAAAACAAGACAGACAACGTGACCTCAGATTTCAATTTGACTAACTACAATCATTTGTTTTGTGTAGAGAATTCCTGCTTCTGAAGTTCAGTCCGGACTGAAGTTCTTCGGTCTGTTGATCAGTCAGTCGACCTTCGACCGTAGCGGGGACCGTCTGCCTGACCTAGCCGTGGGGTCAAAGGGACGAGTTGTTCTACTCAGGTACGTTGATGTATAGTCTTTATGAATCCAGAACACCAACATCAGTAAAAGCTAGATTATTAAATACAGCAGCTGGTTATTTGTGTATTTTCTTCCCTGTTCTGTCCAGATCAAGGCCCATAGTACTGGTTAAGGGTTCAGTGTCGTATGAACCAAACCAAATTCCTACTCAGAACGTGGACTGTTCAGCACCACTAAAAAGCCATGCGACACTCTGCTTCACCATGACCTCCATTACTGGAGCCCAAGGTTCTGACCTCTTTCATCGTCCACCTCTAACAGTTCATCTTTAAATAAACCTTTATTGAACCCTTCATTTCAAATCTAAATGATTGTATTTCAGCTCAAGCCATGATTAATTACATTTTTACACTGGACGCTACGCGTAAGGTTCCAAACAACAGAGCGTATATTGCTAAAAAACAACAAGAGACGTCCGAGTTAATTACCATCAGTAATGGAGAAAAGTGTATCAACCAGAGCTTCTTTATCGAGGTGAGTGTGGGTTGTTGTACTGTCATTACTGCATTAATCAGACGCTGGATCACAGATTTTTGTCCTCTTTTTGCAGCCTTGTCAAGAAGATGTTCTCAATGAACTCAGAAATGAGCTCAGATTCACTTTCGATGGTTTACCCTCCGCTGATCAACTAAGGCCAAGTTTACACCAGCAAGCTCAAACAACCAGCTTTCATCCTGTAGGTAACTTTAATATAAGGTTATCGCTCACTTTTGGCCTTTGAGCTGATTTGATGAATGGTCTCATTACGCTTTACTTCATTCTCTCTTTTGCAGTTGGGCTTTGAGGTCAACTGTGGCACTGACAGGAAGTGTGTGGATAAGCTTGAAGTGGATTTTAACTTCAACGGGTGAATTACAAACGTCAAATTGAGGCTCATTAAAACTGTTTATTGTAGGTCAGACACACGACAGGGATGTAAACTCTAGTTTTTCCCATTAACACAGTTCCACAGAGGTTAAAGTTGGTATTGATGAACTCCTGGATGTTGCCGTGTCTCTGGAGAACAATGGGGAGAACTCCTACAACACACGTGTCATCCTGACGTACCCCCCTGGACTCTCCTACAGGAAGTTCACGACGCTTAAGGTGAACGATCGCATCAGTTCAGGCTTGATGTTCAGTCTAATTCATGTATTTGACTTTTACTGTCCCTAACAAAGGGAAGGATTGAGTGTAACTCCCTGGACAGCGACGGCGGCATTCTGCAGGGAAGAACAGAATGCACCGTGGACAGGCCGATTTTCAAAAACAGTTCTAAGGTTTGTTTGTAGGATCTCTGCCTGCAGCAGACTGTGATAGGAAATCTAACTCATCTTTTTTTGCTTCTAGAGCTTTTTCACCGTCTCTTATGGGATTGACACCAGCCGTCAACTTGACAGGAGGATTTCTATCACTGCAAATGCCACCAGGTTCTCTTCCGCTAGCTGCCACACCATGCACATATCCATGTAGCCAAAAGTAGAAGTTAATATGACTTTTGTCTTTGTAGTGGGAATCAGGAACACTCCAGTTCAAGCGAACCCTACAAATTACGAGAGATCGATGTGAAATATAGTGTTTTTTTGACATTTGAAAGGTTTGTACTGATCAAAAACAAATACATTAAGGACAAAAAGTGATTCTTAATGTGATCATATATTTTATAATGTTAATTTAAAGATAAGCTTGTCTCTGTTCAGCTCCATCAGCTATAGCAACTTCACTTTTGGAAAGAATGATTTACAGAAACTATTTGAACAGTTTATTACGGTAAGATATTAGAATCAGAATTGTTTGTAGTTTTGTGTTTGGCCCCTCAAATAACCCACTTTCGTTGTTTTTCTCCCTCTGTTAGGTCACAAACCACATCAGAGCTCTGAATTTCACGGTTGTGATCAGGGTGCCAGTCGCGCTTGGCGATAAAGACATCTGGGTGGATTCCAACAATTTCCAGGTAACAAGCACTGAGTCTGGTTTTGTTCACCTGCCGTCTTTGTACCTTTGTCTCCAGCTGCGGTACACGGGGTGCACGTTGTTGAACTGACATGCGTTGGCTCTGCTCCAGATTGAAGGCTGCCTGAAATACAAAGAACAGCCACCAGACGTCCAGGACTTTGTCCCTCAAATACAGAAAAATAAGGCAGTGGTGAGTCTGTTTGCATGAAACCTCATTTCCAGAAAGTCTAAGATCTTTCATTTATTTAATTTTTGAGTGGCTGACTAACATTTGAGAAATATTAGTCAGTTGCTGAAGGCCAGATCACAAAATTGAGCTTTTTAGCATCTACAGTACATACTGTAAGACTGAGACTGTGGTGAAACATCTGTGTGTAAAGACCAAGAGCTGAAACCACTGGTAAATACACTGGATGCCCTCAGAGTCCTTGGCAATGTTGCACAAAAGCTGTGATGAATGTTGCCACTTGGCTGGCAAACTTCACCAATTCTCAATGGCGGTTGACTAAAATGACCTCGAGTAGTATGTAAGAATAACCGGACACTGAGATTCCTCCAAAATTTTTATACAAAGAAATGATTATTTATTTGTTTGACTCGCACACTCATGGCTGCGCGTTCATGTTTTACAGTAATTCCTGTCTGACTCACCAAATAGTTTATCATACAGTTTTATCATACAGAAATGCTCACGGACAAGAAAAGTAAAAGCGAGCCTGCATTGCTTAGATGTAGAACTATACCAAACGTATGAACGAGAAGCTGCTGGCTGCTCCGCTTCCGCACAAAACTGAAGCCACAATGACTGTTTGTCAAAAACACAACACAGAGCGAGACCACCTCAAACATGTTAGATACGTTTAATGCATGGCAGATGCAACAGATGACAAGACATAAACAAAACATTGACACGGCATCGGCAAGGACAGCTAACATGCCTTCTTCTTGCTACAAACAGCTACCGTAACCAAGAGCAACAAGGGTGGCATTCGGAAGTTGGTCGCCAGTTAACGTGGTCGTGACTTAATGCGGAACACCGGTTCCTTACAGGCAGCCTCGTCCTACTCCAAACAGCATAGCTTGTTGGGGCTGTACTCTGGCTCTTACAACTAACCACAAATATCAGACTGTGCTGTCCATTTAATATTAGTGCTGTACGCGTATGCAAGGAAAAGCAATAGCGGACAGAGCAGGTGCGCTCCAGCAGACTGGCTCCACCCCCCTCTCAGCTGGACCATTGCTGCGGCAGGTACAGAGGAAACCAGGAAGGACTAGTTGTAGTTTTTGAGCCCACGGCAAACCATCTGCCGAAGTTAACCCCCATTAAAAATCTGTGAAGTTTTCCTTTAACTACTGTATCACTGTTAAACTGCAGCGTACAGGGGCTTTGTCATTATGCTCCTGTTTCCTCTGCATCACCAACAGGACTGCTCTGTAGCGAGGTGCAGCGTGTTCAGATGCACTCAGTTAATGGGAAGGCAGACGGTGAAAGAGTACAAAATATCAGCCAACCTCAGTTCACGGTGGATCGAGCAGGTAAACGATGCATAAACAAGTCGGGTTCTGGGCTTCGTCTTACTCCAGTGAGATGTTACATCAGGCTCATGCATCTTCAACAGATCGGACTTCCTTCTGCCAAATTCCTGCTGACCAGCACAGCCAGTCTGGAGTACGACACACAAGAGTACATCTTCTTCTCCACAGGGTCCAACAACAACCCTCCTGTTCGCAAGGTCAAGATAAGTTTAACTGTCTAACTTGCATTTCAATTTTGGTGGGGATTTAATCTCAATTATGTAACTTCACCTGTCAGATTGAAGCAGAAGTAGAAGTGTATCCTCAACCAAATTTCACCAAAGAAATAGTTGGAGGGTCTCTGGGAGGGTTGACTTTTCTGGCCTTGCTCACTGCTGGTCTGTATAAGGTGAGACACGTGCATTAAACAGCTTTACGGCCCTACTAAAGATTTATCCACTTCTCATATATTCATGATGCAGCTCTACATGTTTTTTTAGGATAACCTTTGTGCTGCCTCTTCTCAGGCTGGGTTTTTCGAGAGTAAATACAAGAACATGATTAATGAAGCAGAGCAAAAGGCAGATCCAGGGGCTGGCGAGGAACTGAAAGCATGACATCACTTTAGATCTCAAGTGGCCATTAACATTCTAACCATACCTGTACCTGTGCTGTTGTTTCAACTGTTCAGAACCATGAACTTCAGAACCACCATGTCGACTCGTGAGTAAACATTAACAACAAAAATCAATTGTAATAGTAAAACTGTGCATTTAAACTGTAGCTGGGGTGATTTCACAAGTGTTAAATATAATATAATAATACATTTTACGGCTTTTTATATATTAATTGCTTTTTGTAATGTAAAATTGTCTAGTTGTTCGTACCTGCTAAAAAATGTATTTGTTACAAATTACATGAATTTTGAGACCCTGCTTAACCTTAACTCCAGCTGCATCGGCTAACATGCTACATGAACGTCTGATAGAAACACCAGTTTAACGTTCACGCAACTGCATCACCTGTGCAAATCACGAGAGGACACTTTATACACATGAATATGTGCCGCCTGTCTGATCAATAAATATAATTAAAGTCATCAGTCAGTGGACTAGCGTGTTGCTGTGTACTTCCTGTGGAGCTTTCAGGATCTGCTGTGCCATGTCAAAAGACTGCAACAACTTCCTTGTTCATTAGCCAATCAGAGCAGGGAGGCAAATTAAGGTCATGTTTTTTTACTTAAGCCATGATTTGTGCGAAATTCTAATGCCCCAATTTATACGTGTAAGCACGGAGGGATCATTCAGGCAAGTAACCTAAAAACTTGGGGTCAAGTCTGGAAATGGAATTGTGAGACACTAAATCTCCATTTATCTCAAACACACTAATAATATCATCATTTGTATAAATCTCCTTTATACCCGAAGCAGCGAAGCAACACAACCTCCAACCCACAACCACATCTATCAAGGAGGCAATATTTATAGCAATATCTAGTAAGAACAGTCAATTGACCCTTCAATATGCCTCACTTATTGTAGCGGACCATTCAGAGTGGTCCAACAGAAAACAAATTGTCCGCCACGTTGGAAAACGGTACACGCAACATAAACCCCAAAGTCCTACCGCCCTCGTAGGTGACTCCGCATCCGGAATCCAGGGGATTGAAGGAAGAACTCGACACAGTGAGCAGCGTAGTCAACCCAGCAGATGATGTGCACGTCAGCAGCAAAAGTGTCCCTCGCTCACTTGTCCTCGCCTCTCTGTCAATCCGTCACCTATTCCCGCCGTCAAAGTCCTGTCTTCACTTTCTGTCTGTCCGAGCGCCGCGTGACCTCGCACCTGCACCTGCACCTCCCTTCACTACTCATGTCGCGTTTAGGGACAGTCCGTAAATCCAAAGACCTTGAATATAACCAGGGTTACGTTTTCATGTGTTGTTACAGGAAAGACCTGCTTCACCTGCTCCTGGAGACATTTTCATTTGCCTTTATATTTACTGTAAATGGCTTCTAATAGTTTTTAACTTGTTTTGCTCTCAAAGTAATCAATCACGTCCACAGTTTTTCTTCTTTGTGCATCATCGTTGTATTTCCCTCATTCATCTCCACCCTTTTACCAACATCCTCTTTGCTGTCTGCACACAACAACTATGAAAACACAAACACAAAAAACACAGCATCAGCAGCTCTGCTGTCTGTTTAATGTGTGACCATGCAAGGAATGGTTTCCAACTCGACTTCAGTGGTTTTATGTCGCACATGCAGTAGCTTTCACCTTGTATATTATTATTATGGCTAATTCTGATTATCATGCTCACTGATGTATAGCATTAAATGGCACTTTAATAGACTGTGAACTTACTAGAAGAAGAATGACCTGTCTCACATGCACCTGGGGATTATTTTTGTTGCCTTTATAATTACCAGAGCCCTGCTATCGAACCCTATTTAAGCCCTATTAATTAATTAGGAGCTGATTTGGCAAACTTAAATTAAAATGGTTGTAGTTCCTAAATGGTAAGGGCTACAATATTGAGCTTGGTGTCATTGGAAGGAAATTAGTTTTAAAAGAAAGAAAAATAAAAGAAAAACAAACCTGAAATAATTTTTTTATTAAACCTTCGCCTGGATTTTTCCCTTGTAGATATAAGCAAATATCTCCCTGGTGAATGCTAGCAGGACAAAAAAAGGTAACGTTAATAGGTCACAACTCTGGCCTGCATCAACCTAAAGACACCAGGGAGGACTCATGTGAAAGCTTACAGGCTATGAAATTACCCTATAATGCTATATTAGCTTTCACTGTAACCTAAAAGCTTATATGTAACAATCCGTGTTAATAATTCATAGTTAGGAAAGTGCAGGCTCCACTTTTTGGCCTTTTGACCTGGCTGCAGACGTCTGAGCGTTTTTCGCAGAGGAGTTGGAGCAGAACAGCATTCGGACCAGTGTGGAGTTACCGTGTGTCTTGGACCAAAACACTTTATTGTATTACATTCGCTGGATCAGAACGAAAAAACGACGTGAATGAGCAACGTTTGGAGCTCAGAAGTCGTCAAAAGTAAGTGAAAGTAAGATTGTGTTGCTGAGATTTAGCGGCTGGACTGTACACAGTCATAACTCATAACTGTGTCTGTACCTGATCAGGGACAGAGACAGAGGCCATGCGAGTAAAGGGGCGTTTAACTTGTTTAGCTTCCTTTTTAATAAGTGATAAATCATAGCCACGGTTTATTCTACTTCGTGCATCATTATCGTCCTTTTTACCTCGTTTGTCTTCCCTCTTGTCGGCTATTTTCCTCTTAGTTTTCTGCACAACAACCAACGAATACGCCGGTAGCTCTGCTGTTCAGTGTGTGATCCAGTAATTATGTTCTCTGCTTAAATTACTGCAGCTTCCTTTAAGATCTACGTATTTTGTGCATCAACCTTTACTTTGGGTTCTGCAGAGTGAAGAAAGGTTAACGTATTATGATTATGACCACTAAAGGTGTTCTCCGCATAAACTTTGAAGTGCTCCAATGCCAAAATGAGTGCAGGTGCTTCTTTTTCCTTATCAGGAAATGCTACCTGATAATGTCTGGCAACTTCAAACAAGAGAGCCAAACAACGAGCCCCCATTTGTTAACTGCTGGCTCAGGGAGAAAAGCCACACACAAATGCTGTTTAACAAAATTATTTAACGTGTTAGTTAACCAAAAAGTAGTTTAACATAACTAATGAGGTGTGTTGGTCACGCAGCTTCAGTGGTGAGTGTAGTGCATGGATTAACTGACCGCATTACTGCAGTCGCTGCACCAATCTGCCTGTCAATCTGACGCTCCTTACTTTCCTCACTTACCCCAAGATACTGGAACTCCTACAATTGAGATAAGGACTCTCCTCCAACCTGCAGAGAGCAAATAACCTTTTTCGGTCGAGAACCATTGCCTCAGGCTTGGAAGTATGTGACTTACAGTAGTATTAAAACATGAAAAACATTGACAGGGCAATTATGTTAAGTAACAGCCTAAATTTAAATTAGAAATGTCCTATACATACAGTAACAACAACCACAGCAACAACAATACAGGAAACATTTGGTAAAGTTACAAACCACTAAGGAAACATTAACAACCAAAAACGTAGTACCCATAGGTTCCTCTAGGTGGCATCACAGTCCAACTGTGAGACTGTTTAAATTCTGTCTATAAAATACACCATCGAAAAATCAAAAGGACCAGTAATTAAATAGGAACAATGTTATAGTTATTAAGGGTTCTGCTTTCACTATTACATCACTTAGTAGTTCCTACTGGGATGACTCAGTATGTGTGAGGAGGACATACAGCAATGACTCATTGGCAATTTAACAGTGTATGTGCAATAACTACTATCAACCCCCTTGATTGTCACATAGTGAGCCACAGTTGTTTTTTTATTGTTTATTATTTGTTTTACAAAACTATATTTAAAATTGTATTTAATCTTTTTCTGTAAGGGGAACAAAGACAGAGTCAGATCAAATACAAATCCTGTGCAAACTTGGTCATTAAACTCTGATTCTGATTCTGATTCTGTGTCTTTGTTACTGACCTCCACTATCAACATGCAATAAGTAAATTTTCAATCTAACAATGGTTTTCACTGTTTTTTGCACATAGGAGCTAATTAAGTGTGATGCTGCAGAAAGACCAAATCATTCATGATACAACAAGGATGCAAGCTCTGTGCTTTTTGGTCACATGAGTTGTTTCAGATGAATATTAGCATTTAGTAATACAGTCAGTATTAGCATTTATTAGGTGTTTTTTCTGGAGGACAGTGTCATGGCTGATTATGTATGAGTCAGTTAAATAAGTTATGAGTCACTAAGCTCCAGTTGGTAAATTACTTCTGTTAATGTTCCTGAGATTAAGCGTAACATTCTCACACCAAAGAATTCAAATATGCAGGAAGTAACTTTTCCATCTCTCTCCTTTACAGTGACCAGGACTCAGAGTAAGTCTGAGACCTGGCACCCCTGAACACCAGGATAGTGGGAGGTGTGAATGCCTCAGCTGGTTCATGGCCATGGCAGGTCAGCATCCGCTACCAAGGAGCTCACATATGTGGAGGGACCCTGATCAGTGATCAGTGGGTCGTCACAGCAGCCCTGTAATAATGTAAGACGGTCACTTCCTGTCTGCTTACATTTTTCAAAATTGGAAACACACGCAGGATAAATATATATAACGTATGCGTCACCTGATCAAAACAGTCGCTGGTTGGTTTGGTCTGTAAAGACCTGACAACGCCTCACATACAGCACACAGGCGACACCTTTTCACCCTCTGCCGCACTAAAACACACGCCTCATATTTTAAGGAACATCACACATTTGCTGCTTACAGTTACTCAATCACCGGGCTGCTTATTTTATAAGAAACAAGCTACAGGCTACAAAAGTAAGAAAGCATGTGAACATAGCTGTGGTTTGACCAGATGTGAGATGAGATGATTTGAAGTTAGCATCTGTGTCATACACTAGTTGCAGTTTTCTTTTCTTTTTTTTCTTTTCTCTGAGCCTTTGTACTCTCTACTTTGGAACAGAGACTCAGAGTGGCCCAAATCCAAATCAAGTCACTCGCAACATGTCTCAAACCATAGTTAATTTTAATTATAACACCTCGTTCAACAATGACATTACACACAAGAAGGAACCTGCCAGGTTAAAATAATAATATCTTTTTATTACCTCAAATAAAAACACGTTCCAGTCCAGGACTGTAAGATAACTGCTTTGTCTCCTCTTCATCAGGGAGACTCTGGTGGACCGCTGCAGTGCAAACAAGGCTCAGTGTGGGTCCAGGCTGGCATCACCAGCTTTGGACCCCAGCCCTGTGCTCTGGCTGGTTATCCTAGCGTCTTTGCTCGGGTGTCTGCGTTCCAGTCCTGGATCACAAATCAAGTGTCTGGGTCCAATGTTGGCTACTAACACATCTGCAACGATGTACTGGTGTTCACTAAATGAAGGGATTAAAATAAATTACATTTCTGCATCTCATGACTGGAGGAACTACTGAAAATGCTAGAATGGAGAAGTGAATATTTCTTAGCATGTTTTTTTAAATATTTGAACGATCATTTATTCACTGTGCTATTGCCCTTCAACTAAAACACTGAAACACTTTGACAAAGTCAAAAGTTAACAGCTGACGTGTGAGATGAACAGTTGTGGAATCACATAATGTATTTAACATAATTAAAGATAATGTTTCTTCCCTTGAAATGCTCGACCAGGTTTTTTTTATAGGCTAAAAGCCCAGAAATGATGTTACTGATGATGTTATTAACCAGCTAAATAAAGTATAGGCTACTTACACGTCAAGGTTTGTGGTAAAGCCTGGGCTTCATGTGTGATAAAATAACTCCAATAAATGAAAGAAAGGGAAAGGAAGTGTGCAAATTGTGTGAGATTACCAAAGACACCGAGTCTTTGGCGGTCAGACAGCGTCATAAACCCGACAATGACACAAATACAT
>NC_040898.2:8417615-8450115 GCF_900634795.4 Betta splendens | reverse complement strand
GACCTTCTGGGAGGATGTGTGTGTGTTTTTAGGGGGGGGGGGGCGGTGCTTCATACTATTTGTCTTGGGTTTGGAAATGGTGTTTTGTAGAAGAGCAAATTTCTTCCAGTTAAAGGCTGCAAACACTCGGTAGAAGCTGTCGGCTGTGGTTTTTGTCACCACTTTGTCCACTGTAAATAATGTCAGCTCATGTGGTATGTTTGTGCAAAAGTGCATTTATGGTGAAAATAACACTAGCTGGCCATATTTTGACTGTCTTTTTCAAAATGGGCCCTTTTCATGATAGATTGTAGAAACAAACAGTTTGTTTGGAGGGCTGCTGAATGTCAACACTGCAGAGAAACATCATCTTTTTCTTCCCCCACCCCCCACCCCCCCGACAGGGTACCACGGCTATTCAGGAAGTCTCGCTTCTCCTTTTCTCCCCATGAGTCCCCTGGATCACCATAGCAACGGTCTCTATGGACAGCACCGCTTCTATGAGACTCAGAAAGGTAGGGGTCGGTGCGTGTGAATGTAACCGCTTCATACATGCTCCTTTAAACTGCTTAATCAGCACTCGCCGCAGGAGCAAAAACAGCTGGTAGCGCTGAGATCAAGCTGGCATCATCTCATTTGTTGTTCTCCAGATATCATCGCTGAAAGATATTTTCATATAGTCATTTAGACAAATAATAGTGTTGTGCTCTGCTGTTAACAATCAACTTCAATTATCTCTTCTCGTGCCAGATCACTTTTTCCTCAGAGGCCTTCCTCCCCAGCCCTCCCTGCTCTCCACCAATCGCAGCCTTCCTCCATTGTCCAGAACTGGCCCGGGCCACACACTCAGCTCCTGCAGCCGGGAGGCAGACACTGGGGGAGGAGGAGGAAAGAGCACCAAGGACACGGGCGAGAAAGGGCTTTCGTCCGTGTCAAAGGAGAGGGAGCGCTCGGGCAGCAAGGAGAGGCACCAGGAAAGCAAAGAAAAGCAGCTTCTTCATCATCATCCTCATCAGACGAACCCTTCCTCCACCCCAACAGGACACCACCACCAGGCTTACGCTCACCCCCACCCCACTCTCATCCCCCACCTGACATCCCAGGCCAGGGAGGAGGAGCACAGGCAGTCTGTGGAGCGGCACAAGGAGTTCAGAGACGGGGACTTGGGCGGTCAGGGGGCAAAACTTGTGAGCGCCTGTAAACTGTCCAGTGCGTCAGGAGCAGACAGTGGCTCCGGAGGAAAGGGGGGAGCACTGAGCAGCTGTAGTGGCGGTGGGGCGAGCAGGCCTTCGTCCGGAGGCGGCAGGCGGTGTTCCAAGGATGGACCCGTAAACGGTGAGATGAGGATCAGTGACTCTTCGCCCTCCTCTGAATGTATGAGACGAGGCGCCAGTGCTGCAGCGGCCGCAATACTAGCTCCTCCGACCCCCCATTCTGTGTCCTCCTATTCCATGCCCCCGCCTCCCCCGCCTCCCCCCCATGCCTTGCACATGGGTCCTGCAGTCACAGGCGGGTGGCTGCACCATACACACCACCATCCCCATCCTGACTTTTTCTGTCCTCCGACCTCTCTTGCACTGACACCCTCCAAAGATCCAATATCCATCCCTGCAGGTTCTGGCAGGGAGGCAAAAGTTATTGGCCCGACATACGTGCCCTCAGTGGGGCCGCTCGGAGACCCGGCCGCCCCCGACTGCCGTGGAGCAGGGGGAGTTGGGAGAAAGGGCGACGTCAAGAATGGAGAAGGATGTTACGAAAGTCCCTCTCATCACCTGAGTCGACTTAGCAGTTGCCAGAAGAAGGACAAATCCCAGCCACACCAGCAGGAGCTGGGATTTGGCAAAGCCGACAAGCCCCCTGACTGGAGCCACCAGACACAGCACTTCCACAAAGTCAGCCCCAACACGAGTTCCCAGTCTGAAATGCGGTCCTGCAGCCTAGAAACATCATCTTTCAGAGATGTCGAGATTGTGGACGATGTTTACCGGGCCTCACTTTCACTGGATGCCCAAGGGACACACTCTGGTGTGTCCAAGAATCTCCCTGACACCAGCGCTACTCCCTTCAGGGACTGTTCCCTGTCAGGGCCCCTTCCTGAAGGCAGGGTGGGATCAGGCTCTCAGAGGGAGGGACAAAAGGTTGCACGAATACGGCACCAGCAGCACAGCAGTCACGGCGCGAGTGCAGAGGAGAAGGGACGAGACGGAGGTCAGACGGCACTTTCTTGGGGCACTCGGGGAGGTCACCAAGACGAACCGAGGAAAGGCCCTCATCACGTCTCCGGCGGCAACGGTGATGCTCGAGGGCTCAGCGATAGAGCTTCCAGCAGCGAACACAGCCAACTGCCTTCTCAGCCACCTCTATCCCGCTCCTCGTCCCACAGCGCCGAAGGCGAGGGCAGCGCCATGAAGAACCTGATGAACTACAGCTCCCAGCAGCCCTTGCTGCTACCACAGCGGAGTCCCTTCGGCGGCCTGGGTTGCCTTAAGCAGAGTGGGGAGAGGTCCGACAAGGGCGACAGAGGAGGCGCTAGAAGCAGCACCTCCCTGCAGGACCCTCCCAAGCAGACGCTGCCTCCTCGTCGAGGAGCGAGCCACGAGGGAGAAAGAGGCGAGAGGAGCGGGAGGGAGGCGGGGGAGGCAGGAGAGGGGGAGGTGCGGCAGCCTCCCGTGGGTATTGCGGTGGCTGTAGCCCGTCCACCCCACCCCTCCCCAGACAACACCGCTGGACACAGCCGGCAGGGCAGGGTGCTGCCCAGCATGAAAGGTCAGGCATCATTTATGCTCCTTACACTAAAAGTCAATTAGTGCTATTTTTGTACTCAAACTACATTAAAGGAAAAGTCCGCAAGCAAACACACGTGATGTGATGTTCCACAGTATCTCACATGTCTCGCCCCTTTCTAATATTTGGCACAAGCAGGTTTTATCTAAAAGAATTAAAAGTTGCTGTGAGTTCTGTGACTGCATTGGCCCGTTTGTTCCGAAGCAGGGGTGTCACGCCCCGGGTATCCTCTCGGTCGGGAGGCAGAGGACAGGAAGCGCTTGGCAGAGGACCAGATGAGTTTGCATCATCTGGAGAGAGACAGAGAAATGATCATCAGGTACACTTAAATTCACAAACATGAACACATGTGCTCACACACACACACACACATGCGTGCGGTAGCATCTATTCATGTTTCCTCTCATCTGATAAGCTGCAGTTCTTTTATTCTCGCTCATCTCTCTCCCAGTCTGACGCTCTGCTTCCCTTTTTTTCCTCGTCCCCTCTCTCCATTTAGTCCTCTCCCTCTTTGATGTGGTATTTCTGTACCTCCTCACTCTCTCTCTTTCTCTCTGAGATGAGATGTGGTGCATTAATGTTACAGGGACTAATACGGTTGTCTCTGAAGTATCAGGCTCTTATTATGTAGTCATATTAAGGGAAGAAAACATATAATGGAACTCATAGACCAAGCACAAGATGATGGCTGTTCCTGTTGCTGTTACATTTCCTTTTCTTGATGATTATAATGGTAGTAGTGATAATGAAGATGACAAGGATGAAGATAATGATCATAATGATGGTGATGATGATGATCATGATGACAAAGAGAGGGATAATCAAGATAATGACAAAGTTCACCCTGCCCATTGCCGTGACAGGGAAAACAAGGACCGCGCTGAGTTCGCCAGGATCCACCCTTCTAGTAGTTGCCATGGTGACCTGACCTCTCACCTCTTGGTCCCTGGAGGAGCCAGCCAGCTAGGGGCAGACCCTGTTGCACATGCCCACCCGGCTCACCATCACTGGATGCAAAGGACAGGAAGCCCCTCCCTGTGGATGGGACCTTCTTATGGTGAGTAGAGTGAGAACAGTGTGGGCTTCTTATTGTCCGCTGAGTATCACTGTTTTGTAGACTAATAAAGTGAATTTTTTGCCATGTGCCCATCTTTGTTCCAGGTTTAAGCCACGTGGGCATGAGCCCAGGCTTTCCTCCAGGTCTCCCCAGCCCTCTCCAGCCCGTCCTTGGGTCCCTGACTCAGGACCCTAACTCCCCACTGGTAGTTCTGCCTACAGAACCTGGGCCCCATCATCACCTCGGTACGCTAACTGCCTCACACAATCAGCAGAGCTGTCAGCCTGTACATACTGGCCTCCCATCTTCCTCCTTCCCTTAGCTTGTGCCGTCACAGCCACTGCCATCTCTCTCCCAGAGTTTTAGTATCACTGTCTAATCATAATATAATGCTCAACTAAGTCCCTCTGTCAGTGGGACCGTGTTTTATAGCTTTGTTAATGGGAGCCGCTATCTCCCCCCGCGTGTGCCCAGTGTTATGCAAACCGTTCTAACTGGTGTTCATCTTTCTGGTGGTGGAGCACAAGAGAGATGGACTCTGTGTGTGTGTGTGTGTGTGTGTGTGTGTGTGTGTGTGTGTGTGTGTGTGTGTGTGTGTGTGTGTGTGTGTGTGTGTGTGTGTGTGTGTGTGTGTGTGTTAGCTGTGCTCATGCTTGGGGAAAAAAGGAGACATCGCGCAGTGTTAGGGGATGTGTTGTACATCCCTGCCATTGCTATAGAGAGACGAGTATGTGTGTAAGCACGCAAGTGTGTGTGCATGTGTGTGTCAACGCTGCTTTGCAAACAGGCTGTGAAATTTAATTATCTCCCGCCTCCCTTGCCTCGCTCCGTGGGAGTTCCTGCAGAGAGGGGAAGTGCATCCACTGAACCCTTCCCCTGGGAAACATTAGCCCACTCAGGCTAATCTCACAGAACAAAGGTTCCCAGCGACAAGGCAGCCAAGGACTGGCGTGTGTGTGTGTGTGTGTGTGTGTGTGTGTGTGTGTGTGTGTGTGTGTGTGTGTGTGTGTGTGTGTGTGTGTGTGTGTGTGTGTGTGTGTGTGTGTGTGTGTGTGTGTGTGTGTGTGTGTGTTCCCCAAAACAGAAAAGCAACGTTATTAGAAAGAAAGGTAAAAAGGTGAATGGGGGATCATTCAGGATTCAGAGATTGTGAACCATGTGATTGTTACAAACATAAACAGTTGTTGAATCTTCTTATTGAGACAAAGGATTCTAGTCTCACCTGTAGGAATATAAATGGACCATTATCTACAGTTCTTTCTCTCTCTGTCTGCTGCCACAGACGTTCTGGAGCAGTCAGCGTTGTGGCCTCCTGTGTACGGGAGCAGACACCCCCCTCCCCACCTGCAGCATCACCCGGTTTATTCCCGCTCCTCATTCCTACGGCAACAGGAGCTGTATGCCCTGCAGCATCAGCACCAGCAGCACCAGCAGCGAGCCATGGAGCACATGCAGCGCCACTCCTTGGGACAGGTACAGCGGATAAACACTGGCTTCCACTGTTTTCTAGTAAGAGGTGTCATTGATGAAGCCTCTTCAGGCCAGATCATTTAGTAAATATGATGCCATCAGAAGTTTTTCAGCATTTCTCCTTTGTGCAAGCATCTCCTGTTTGACAATTGAACACATTGAAAGTTTCATAAGCAAGCAAGATCATTAATGTATTTTATGATTCATAGAATAATAATTGCCAAATAATAGAAAAATAGATTTTCACTCTCATTTCTTTTTCACACAGAGAAAACACGAGGAGCACACCGTCACCGTAGAAGACTCTCCTCACGAATCTTCAGCCTCCAGGACCCCCTCCACATCCTCTTCCTCATCCACCACATCTTCTCATGTTGCCAAACCCTTCTCCCACACCCCTCCGCCACCTAAGACGCCCACGCCGTCTTCAGGGCTGTGCCAGTCACCCTGCTACCACTCCCCATCCAGGCGTCCTCACCCGCCCAACCCTCTGACCCCGGCGCCGAGCCCTGCTGCGGCGGCACCGCGGTCCCCGGCCATCAGTCCTGCTCCTTCACATCTCTCCAAAGGGCTGGAGAGGTGCAGCGATAGAGGGGAGGGACAGCCGCCTCAGGACTACCCACAATCTCTAGAGCCAGGTTAGTGTGGATGGAGTAAACGGGGGGGAAGATAAAAAGACAAAGCAAATTGGACGAAGTGCAGGAGACAAAAAGCAGCCTGTGAGAGGAAGAAAGAGGCAGAGAGATGGAGAGTGCTGTTACAGTAATGCAGCCGTGGTCTTTGAAGCGTGGTATCCTTTTGATTTTGCAGAAATTGTTTGAAGCACGGCTGATCACTTGCTTTGTGTGTCCTTGAGTGTGTGTGCTCATTTTTTTTTACCCGGTGCAAGCTAAAGAGGGACAGTAGGAAGGTCAGCCATTAAGGTCAGAGGAAGCATATGGGCACTCAGTGTGCATATGTGCCCGACCTGCCATTGCCAGTGTGCGAAGGTCGGCGAAATCTTCAGACAGACTCCCCGTATCCTTCAGGAGTCCTTGAGAACTACAGGGGGACCAATACACATTTATCTGGCTGCTTTGTCAGGGGGCGGAGGGATGCCATCAATAATGAGAAGGCAGGGGTGTCAGGTCCAGCAGCGCAATCACAAGAAAACAGCAGGGTGTCATCAATATCAACATGCATCCATACACACACTGAGGAAAATACACATGCACACACACTGTGGTCAGTGTCCCTCACCACCTGTAACCATAGGCTCTGTTTGAAGCAAGTGGGCTAAATATCTGCCTTTATAATGGAAGTGTTCTCCTTGAATCTCTTGCTCGTGCTGTGTATTAGAAAGGTTATATGCCAGAATACAAATTTACCAGTTGATCCTCCTCCTTCCCACCAGACCTGCCACCTGTTTACTCCTACCCCTCCATCACCACGGGTTACAAGGCTGGCCACTCGTCGCCCGAAGCGCGACTGGCCGAACAGTCCACAGTGGAGGTGGAGCCAGTGGAGACGGATTCCAAGTCCCTCCCACATCAGCACCGCCTCCAGCCTCTCGCCAAAGACGAGGAGAGTAGGAAGGAAAAGGATGACAGGCGCTGTGAAGTGCTGGAATCCCCTGGTGGAGTTTCAGAGGAAGAGGAGGCGGAGAGGAAGAGCGACGCAAAAGGATGCTCCTTTTCCAAATCCGAGTGTGAGATTTCTGGATTACCGCCATGTCCTTCCACAGTCCCAGACAGAGCCTACCCTGCTGCAGCTACAGGCAAAGCCCTAGAAGCGGAGCTCTCCCTGGGTTGCCTGGGCCAGACGTCGGTCCTGGAGGAGCCCCAGCTATCCAAAGAACAGGAGGATGAGAGGGAACAGGAGAAGAGGGAGATGGAGGAGGATGAAGGCGAGAAGACGGAGGAGCCAACAGGATCTGTGTCGGTTGAGTTTGAGGAGGAGAAGGTGGAGGAGGAGCACAGAAGTGAAGAAAGCCTCGAGGTGGTTGAAGTGGAACCCCCTCTGTGCTCTGACCCTCCCACCACAGCCACAGCCACGCATCTCCAAGGGGCCTACATGTGGAGCCTGGAGCTCCTGATCGCAGCGGCTCTGTGCGCCTCCAGAGATGCCTTGTGTCCGCCTGTGCCCGCCGTCCGGCCTCCGAGCCCTCCGCCCCACAATGGTATGGAGATACTGGGAGAACTGGCCGAGTTGGAAATCCAGCAGAGGAGTCGGGAGAGCAAGGAGGAGGACAATGAAGGTGAGGAGCCTTTTGAAAATACCTTTTTGTGCAGCTACAGCTTTCAAATCTCATAACTGTTCGTTTTTGACAATCTTCAAAATACTTGTGGCTTCATAAAACACTTATTCGGGGTGTCCTTTTTCATTGCATCCTGAGTGAATGCTTTTCACGGCAAATAGTAACAAAATGCACCTGAAAATCAGAAGAAAGTCGCTGTACCTCATTGCGGCGACACAAACACTCTGCTGCAGTGAGTAAAAAAAAAACAGGGTTCTGGAAGATGTATGCGGCCCAGATGAGTGCAGCCCAGATGTGGGGACTCGTACAGTAAACACACGCACCGACACACGTGTCTTGTTTCCTTCCTCAGCGCAGGCTTTCTGTTCTTACCAATAGACCGTAGTTTTCCCCCGGGAAGTGTGTGTGTGTGTGTGTGTGTGTGTGTGTGTGTGTGTGTGTGTGTGTGTGTGTGTGTGTGTGTGTGTGTGTGTGTGTGTGTGTGTGTGTGTGTGTGTGTGTGTGTGTGTGTGTGTGTGTGTGTGGGTGTGAGGGATAGAGTGCTGGCTTGTATCTGTAGCTGAGCGCGTACACACACACACACACACACACACACACACACACACACACACACACACACTGCCCAGTGTGTCCCCTAGGCTCTGGCGTCTTGTTTTGCTAATTAGACCCTTTCCTTTAAAACACTTCTCCTGTAAGCGCTCCTATTTTCCTCTCGTCCCTCAGAGAGAAAGTGTTTTTATTTATGCCAGGATGTGTGCGAATGTTTGCCTGCATTTGTGTGTGTGCACGCACAGGGGTGTGTGTGTGCGTGTGTGTGCGTAAGCTGTTAAGTAATCCCAGATGAATCCCTGCTCTCCTCCATCACAGTCAATGTGTCTCTCCACCAGTCTGCTTGCTCCCTGCCTGCGCCTCCTCCCGCCTCCCCTCCTTCTCTCTCTTTGTTATTTTTCCCCCCACTCTCGGGTTTTCTTTTTTTTTTTTATTAAACCAATGTAATCTTGTGTGTAAATCCTGCCTCTGCGAGCCTTGTTGACGGAATTAATAAGTGTAGAAATCATACGTCGCTCGGCAGCTGTCGGTGCACGTGCGCGCCATGCAGAGTGCGCGAGCGTGCATTTGTTTACATGTGCGTGCACGTGGTTAGCATGTGTAATAGGTGTGAAATCAATAAGTCTTGTCGCGGCGTCGGGAAAGCGCTCTCCAAATTGCAACACATTTATTTAAAAAGCGGCGCTGGCCTCGCTGTGTGGAGCGTTATTAATATCGCTGATGGCGTTTTTGTCATCGTGAATGTGTTCAGGAGATGAAACCGATCTCAGACAGATGCATTTGTGCCACTCCTTGACGCGGAAGGATATCTCAGCCTTTCACTGGAGATTGCAATTACAGATTAGGGAATCAAGCCATATTTCCCCCTTCGGTATGAATTAATGCTTCTATTACCACATAGACGTTTGTGTCATAGTTTCTTTTATACCTTCACAATTTCTTTATATTGAAATTTCAATAAACTTCCTTAATAGCCTCTAATGATGACTGGACCCATATCAGCTGTAATGGTTTTTAATTTTCCTCCACTGTTTTTATTTTTCGCTTTCAAATCCCCTGCGCCGCCTCTTATTATACCCTCCGCCCCCTTCAGAGACTATGGTCTTATTACTGTGTGAGGATCTGTGTGCGTGTGAGTGTGTGTGTGTGTGGCGCACGCTGGGTGGAAGGTATCTATTGATTGTGGCCATCCTCCAGGAAGCCAATCTAGGCTCGGTGATGTCAGCAGTGATGTCATCCTCTCGGGGTAATCGGAGCGTGCCATTGGCTCAGAGGTCTGACAGATAAGATGACACTGACCTCTGCGAGCCGGGGCAGGACAAAGCCGCATCCCTCATCCCCTCTCCTGCTCCCTTTGTGCCTCTCCGAGGACTTACCTGTCAGCGTGACTTCGTTAGGTCACATCCTCTTTCTCACTTGTGTTTTTATTTAATCTCGAATCGCGAATCCTCTTCCTCCTTGTCAGTTTACTGCATTTCTGTCTCCATTTCCCACTCAAACACACAGGTTTTAATAAAGTCAGATCACAGTGAATAGGCCTTGGAAGCTGCAATGCACAGAGTAATCCTCTCTCTCCTGTCCTTTCCTCTCTCCTCTCCTCGTCTCTCCTCTCCTCTCCTCTCCTCAAATCAAAGGGGAAATTGGATTCTGTCCATGTCCATAATGAGGAGATGTAGGAGAATAAATAGATAGCTCAATAAACACTTTGCTTCTTAGTGCTTCTCCTCCCCTTTACTCCCAGTCTCCTCACTCCCTCTCTTCTGTGTTGCTCTCCTCCTCCTTCTCCTCCTCCCTCCTGCACATACTTCTCTTTTTCTCTGGCTCTCCCTCACACACACACAAGCTGTGTCTGCTCACCTCAGCGAAAACGTGCATGTGTGTGTGTGTTTGTGTGTGTATGTGTTGTATTTGCATAGGTTCGTGTGTTTGCGGACTCATGAATATTCTGTTTCATCTGCTGCTGTGACAATGACAGAGTTAATGACAGTGACAGATGTAGAGATCGTTCTCTACCGCTTCCCTGTGTGTGCGTGTGTGCGTGTGTGTGTGTGTGTGTGGCATCTATGCCTTGTTTGTATGTGTGATTAGGCACAAACACTGGTATACATCAAATAAACTACACAGCCAATATCATAAATATTCCCGCGATTCAAGGAAGGATTTCATCTCTTCAGACATAAATCTACCCAGATCGCCATGTGCTTTGTAACACTGCTGCTATGTGATGAACTAGTCTTCACCCATAACAATCCATCTCTTTGCAGGTGGGGAAGTGCTGACCTTTGACCTCCACAGTCTGGCAACGCTGGCTGCCGCCCGTGCCCTGGAGGTGGGGGCGGGCGCCGTGCATGTGGGCGCGGACCAGCAGTGTCCAATCAGGACGAGGCTGAACCTGCGCAGGAAGTGCAGCTGGACGCCTCGCCATGAGCCGGTGAGGCTTCGCTCCATGTTTTATTAATGGCGCTTTGAAAGCTGTTAATCAAAATGTGATAGTCAGGTCTGTATTTTTGCTTTAATAAGTCAGTGCAGTTTCGCTGTTCAGTGGATCACTGGGTTTTTTTCTCTTCCTAAGCAGGTTTTTGCCAATTGTGTGGATTTAACTCAAAACAAAGAGAGTAGCTGCTAAAACAGACCATTAAACAACTAGTTCCTAAAATGTATAATTACTAAAATAACATTTGCACATGTAGCGCCAATCTACAAATCCAGATGTTGCTCTCGCGATCAAACAGGAATCATAATCATTAATCTAGTGAAATATAAGCAGACTACTTGACGCTTGCAGCGATGCTTGAGCTTGGGTTGTGTTCGGCATCTAAATTCCCCCGCTCGCCGTGTTTGTGTGTGCATGGGCGTGCGTCCGTGTCAGGTGTGCCCAGTGAAGGGCTCCATGGAGACGATGGGCGGGGAGGAGCTGGCCATGCGTGTCCAGCTGGCTGAGCTACAGCGCCGTTACAAAGAGAAACAGAGAGAACTGGCCAAGCTACAGAGGAAACACGACCACCAGTGAGCGAGAAAACACACACACACACTCCTTTTTGTCTCAGCTGAATCATGCATTCCTCCATTCTCAGTTCTGCTGTCATGCTGCATCCTCCTGATTTATCAGGACTCACTACCAGCTCATGCCTAATGCAGTCTGACCTGTAGCCGATACAAGTTTCCTCCTGATTTCTCCCGCAGTCCTGAGTGCGTCTTTGATCTCCCCCTCTCTCCTCATCCTTCCCCACATCCCTCTGCCTGTCTCGCTCCCTGCAGGAAAGAGGAGACGTCTCGTAGCCCTGCCCGACGGGGGCCCGGCCGCCCCCGCAAGCGCAAGTCCACCCCCGGCCCAGCTGCTGCAGAGAGCACCAAGAGACTCAGGTCAGTCCTCTGATATTACGTCAGTATAATCAGTGTGATTGGCAAAGCCCAGCTCATTCATCCTGATTTCTGTTTGTGTTTTTAGTGAAAGGCACGGTTGATTTTCAAGAAGTTCTTCTTCAGCTGAATTGATTCGAATGCTCTATAGCTGATGATTTGCTTGATTGGGCACTGGAAAGAGCTGCTCAGTCACGCACGCACGCACACACACATGCGCACGCACACGCACGTACACACACTGGCTTACGTGATGGGAGCTGTAGGCTGGGTGTGATTTTAAATGAGAGAAGGTAATGGAGACAAGGCCTTCATTAATCATCATTAATCACTTTTAATCATATTTATCACTTGCATTGATTATGTCCTGATTCCCTGTGAACCCCCAGCATATTAATACAACTGGACAAAGTCTTGATGTACAGTTATTACAGTGATAAACGACTCAACAGCGATCTCACTCGCTGCAACACACGACCACACATTAGTTAACGCCTCAGATAGGCACGCTTTCATGCTGACACACACACACACACACACACACACACACACACACACACACACACGATGAGCGCTCATAATGATAAATGTGTTTTCTTATTCTGCCCCACCTCTGTTAGCGTGTGCTCCCCTCGCCTTGATAAAATGATTAGAGAAACTCAAGGATTGTCACGGTTACCGTGATTGGAAAGTGCTAATAAAATGACAATGAATGACTTCAGTGATATGGCCAATGCACCACACACACACACACACACACACACGTGATATAAACCTGTTTAATTAGCAGAGCCGGTCATTACGTGCCTGAGCAGCTCTTCTCTTGTTATTAACAAGCAATGTTTCATCTGTTTATGCTTTTATCTTATCATGAGATCATGTTGGGGGGAGGTGTGAGATGAAACAGCAGGAGAGTCAACATTCCCAAATGGATCAGATTGTTCCTTCAGATATAAGATATGGTGCAAAATATGTCTGCCTAAATATACGCCCCAATGCATGGACCTTACAGTGTGAAGGATTGTTGGGCAGTGATGTTGGATTTGATGCATTGTCTGACCCTGTCCAAAGGAGAATGATCCACAGCGCGGGCCGTGAATCGTTGGATTGCTGGCTTCAAACAGTCACAAAATCATCAGGCATAGCCCCAGTTTGCTATTAGAAAGGTGCTGGAAAAGCAGTCGAAGCATTTCAGTTAATAAAAAGGTGCCGGCCAGAGCCCTGTGCAAACCAGTCAAATCCATTCATACCATGAACTGTGAAAACCATTTTTAAGACACTCAAGGCCAGAAGGGTCAGAAGTGACCAGTCGAGCAGGAGGATACGGACACATACCTTTCTTTCTATCCTCTCCTCTCCCCTCGTCTCCTCTCCTTTCCTTCCTTCGTCTATTCTCTCTCCTCTCTCAGCATCCCACTCCTGGGAGAAGCGTGGGATGCTGAGAGCCAAACCTCCCCTCTGTGGGAATATAGGATTCACCTGCCTCAGACACCAGCTGCTAACGGTGTGTGTGTGTGTGTGTGTGTGTGTGTGTGTGTGTGTGTGTGTGTGTGTGTGTGTGTGTGTGTGTGTGTGTGTGTGTGTGTGTGTGTGTGTGTGTGTGTGTGTGTGTGTGTGTGTGTGTGTGTGTGTGTGTGTGTGTGTGTGTGTGTGTGTGAGGACAGAGACAGAGAGAGCGAGAGAGAGAGAGGTAGTGTTCAATAGAGGTTAGTGTTTATCGATTGAGCCCTGAAGCTCCGGTCAACGGACGGAATCCCCGGAGACTGCTTCATCTCTCTTTCTGTCTCCTTTCCTTCCCCCTCGACCGTTCTGCTCCTCCCCCATCCCCCTCTGTCTGTCTCTTCTCTCCTCTCCTTCACACCAGATAATTCGCGTCCTTTCATGTGGTGAATCAGCAGAGTTTCATATTCGCACGGCCTCTGAATATTTCTGTGTTTGCCGTCAAACCGCGCAGACGGGCGGCGGAGCCCGTCTCTTGCCTCATCAAAGTTACGAGATAGAAAAGCAGAGTGGGAAGAGAGTGAGACAGTGACTGAATCCAGCAGAGAGGAAAGAGAGATTAGACAGAAGGGAGGCAGAGAATATCTTGAGAAAAAAATGTGATCAAATGAATTCTGCTGTGTGTTTCACACATGACCATTTGTCATTTAAACGTGTCTCCTTTGGGGTTTTGTGTGTTCCAGGGCCGGGCTGAATTTATTGGAGGAAAAAGCCAGGAAGAAAATGTCCAGTCACAACTTCAACAGCCTCAGTGCTGCTCAGGTCGGTTCCTGCAGTCTCCCCTCGTTCCTCCACACACCCACTGACAGCCACTTCCTGCTGCTAATGTTTTTTTTTTTTTTTCGTTCCCTGACGTTTCAATTAGCAGAAAGAAATGACTCAATAATTAGCTGTTCCGTTGCCTGTCTCCAGATAAAGGCTCGCTGTAAGCACAGGGAGCAGCCCGGTGCCCTGAGCTCCAGGTTGGCACGGCGGATGACCCAGCAGAAGCAGAAGGCTGCAGCCCAGTGTGGGCCACCCTCTGCAGCCTCGCTGCACTCCAGAGGTGCTGCTGGAGCAGAGGAGACCCCCAAAGGTGACGGCAGAGAAGGAGGAAGAGGTGGGAGCTTCAATCCATCCTTTGCATCTCATCAGGCGGCACCACGGTACTAACCCCCCTTCTCCTGGTGTTAATCCATTAGACTCTCAGCTGGACTGGGCAGCTGGGCAGGCTGTGAAGAGGAAGAGGGGCAGAAAGCCCAAAGTGCTGATGGGTGTGGACCTAAACAGAGTTTACCGCAAGGAAAGCCGGGTCTGCGACAAACGGGAGGACAGGGACGAGAGAAGCGACAGCGACAGCTCCGAGCACGGTGAGTTCCAGTCACTGCTGATCTGTGTGTGTGTGTGTGTGTGTGTGTGTGTGTGTGTGTGTGTGTGTGTGTGTGTGTGTGTGTGTGTGAAGCCTGATGTCTGCCATCATCAGGGGCCTCCTCTCACTTCCCGGCTCGTCTGTCACTCTGTTAAACCCGTTAATCACTTGCCGCAGGCATGCGACACGACCAAGCCCCCACCCCCGCCCCCGGTGCCGCGCTGCAACGCGAGCCGGCTCCGGCCCCGTCCAGAATGTCACACCCCGTTCCCCCGTCTCATCTTCATCACCCCCCCGGCCTCGCCAAGGCGCTCTCTCCCCAGCGGCCGGAGCAGACAAAGACACCGCACCTGACTTGAGCAAAATGCCTCAATCCCACTGACCCTGTGATCTTTATGGCATCGAGAAGTTTTGTGTGTCTGTTTCGAAGTGTTGATGACAACGCCATGTAAGTGACAAGTGTGTCAGGGATGTGTCGACACCGGACACGACCTCTGCAGTCAGTGACACACAGCTGTCAATACCAATCCTTGTGTGTGTGTGTGTGTGTGTGTGTGTGTGTGTGTGTGTGTGTGTGTGTGTGTGTGTGTGTGTGTGTGTGTGTGTGTGTGTGTGTGTGCGTGTGTGTGTGTGCGTGCGTGCATATTTGAGTCCTGCCAATGAAGTCAAGAAACAAGCAACGCATCATTGTGTAGCTATTAAAACACAGGGTCAGCGTGTCAACACTTGAAGAGCTGATGTGATCAAACACGTGCCAGTCAGCTAATGAAGACGTCTCTGCCTGCACATCCAACCCCTCCACCATCACCCAACAGACACAGAAGCTCGCTGTCGACACGTCCCGTCAAATGCGCCTGTGACTTTAGTTAAGGCTGCTCACTTTTGCATCGCTTCAAGCGTTTCTGACGGACTCTGTTGGTTGCGTCCCCACAGAGGAGGACGACGGCAGCTACGACAGCGAAGACGGAGGCGGCGACGTCAAGATCAGCTCATCCTCTAAAGATGCTCCTGCTCACGCTGCTGGGACCGTTCCTTTCCCACCACAGTCCTCCAGGATCCAGACGAACCAGAAAGCGAGGAGAACGAGACCAGAGCCTCCAGGTGAGAGCGTTATAAATATTTTACATATTCAGTTGCGGTTTCAAAACCTAAAATGCACATTATTTCTCCGTATCGATCTCCTTCACCGTCAGGTGTCTTGAGCATGCTCAGTACGGATCAGAGGAAAGAGCCCAGAGGGCTGGGCCTCTCCAGCGTGGAGAGAGGGCGTCCGGACCATCAGGGCTCCAGGAGGGCGGCGCTGCCTGGCTGGCGCCCGCCGGCCGTCGTGTGCGGCTTCGCCGACGGCCGCACGGGCCGCGGCGCCGTGACCGACGCGAACAGGGCGGTCAGGGACAGCGTGAGGAGAAGCTCAGCGGCACAGAGCATTCTGGGAAAGGTGAGACATCACCAGAGTTGGGTGGCGACGTGTAACCTTACAGTGACTTGGCGATAATTTCACTTTTCACCGACAACTTTTCAACCAAGTGAATGGCTAAATCAATTGGAAAATGACAGTGAACGTATCAAAGACGGCTTATTCTCTTGATCGGTGCATGTAAAATACACCCGAGGCGTGACTGTAAGGTGATGCAATGCTATAGGCCTCACGCTAGGTTACTGTGACTTGTAAAGGTAGTAATTGCGCTGCTTTTGAATGGAGTTAACGAGCAGAGAAAGACGAAGCCAACGCTGGTCAGGACAGGGGTTAAGTTTAGACAGGAGCTGACTGGAAATGTGAGAAAGAGAAGAAGGGTGACTCAGCAGAGGTCACTGCCCTGGGCCCATTGAGCAGAGAGCACCGGGGGGTGAGACACGCCCTGCGAGTAAGTCTCACAATCATATAGATTAGTGCAGACAATGCTCATAGGGAGACGCTTAGCATCAGCTGTAAATCAGTCGCCATGTTAAACACAATGTTTGCATGTGAGCACACACCACGGAGGCCGTTGTGTTTGTGCAGGCAGTCCTTGGTGAGGTACCTGCATTAACTTCTATGAGAAATGTTCCAAGGTAGCTTTAGCCATTGAGTCATTGTGAGGGAATGTACAAAAACACATAACTCCAAACCAAACAGTGAAGCATAAAGATAATCACTGGCCATAACCCCACACACACCCATGCATACCTGTACACACACAGACTCTAATGGGAAGCTATCAGCCATGCCCTCTGGTGACGAAACTTCTGTCACTGAAATATATGGGCTCCTGCTGTGGAAAACTCCAACACAAACACAAACACACACACACACACACACACACACACACACACACACACACACACACACACACACACACACACACACACACAGACGTCTCCCTCTCATTAAATATTATGATGTTTTCCCTAAAAAGCCTCCTAAACACAAGCACAAACCTGTTGGACGAGGTGACTTTCCATTGTTAGTCATCTCTGGATAGACTAGCTGAAACTGGCCTGGAGATACGTGTGTGTGTGCGTATGTGTGTGCATGTGTGCATGTGTGCGTGTGTGTGTGCGTGTGTGTGTGTGAGCTGAGCTGAGCTGAGCACGGGAATTAGACTGAGATCATGAGTGGGTGCCGACCCTGCTGGACTGGCCTCGCAGCATGCTAATGTCCAGGAACCAGTTCACGAGCTGCCGTGACCTTTGACCTCAGAGTAAACAATGGCAAGCCAGGCGAGATTCCTCAGGTTTAACTGATGTCTCTAATTGCAAGACTCGTTGGTGCCTGCGGTTGCTTTCCTTGGATTTATTAACCATATCCATCACATCAAACTGGAAAATATGTAACTGAGCTACCAGCGGAACCGGCTCACGCGCTTTATTTGGACTTAAACCCACATTATGGTGCTTTCGGTGCGCCGGTCTCACGTCCTGTTTGCCCGCGCAGGCCAAGGGCCACGCAGTCAGCCGACTCCTGCAGAGCTTCGCGGCCGACGACGGCTTTCAGCTGGACGAGGAGAGCAGCTTCTCGGAGAGCGAGGACGAGGAGGAGGAGGAGCCGGAGGAGGAGGAGGAGGCGAAGAATTCAGCCCACCTTCCTCCCAACATGCCCTGCAGAATACCTGGTACACATGAAAGCATGCTGGCATGTAAAACACGCTGCGTGTTCACACATACACCTCCCTCTGCCTCTTTGTGCCGGCACAGACAGCAATTATTCAAGACACTCGCAAATTATTGACATCTCCGCCATGATCTTCATCATCCTTTTCTTTACCGCGCCCTCCCAGCTCTGCCAAACTGCGTGCTGAGTAAAGAGATGCTGGTGGACGGCCTGAAGATCCTGATCTCCAAGGAGGACGAGCTGCTGTACGCCGCATGTGTTAAAACTCTGGACCTGCCCGACATGTAAGATACAAACACAACGTGTGACAGCAGCGAGAAACGCCTGTGATGCACACATGCAGATCACTCTCATTACATCTTTGTTTTCCTGCCAGATTCAGTGTTGTCATCGAAGGGGAACGAGGGAATCGCCCCAGGATCTACTCCCTGGAACAGCTTCTGCAGGAGGCGGTGAGTTTCAGTCTTCAGGCTTATTAGCGTCAACTTTGCCCGTGTCGTACTGACTTTTTAGCTCTCTTCCGTAGGTGTTGGACGTGCGGCCCCAAACCGAGGCCATCCTGACCACAGGGACTCGAGTGTGTGCTTACTGGAGCGAACGCTCCCGCTGCCTCTACCCAGGATACGTCCATCGAGGTGAGGCAGACGCGCCGCACTGCTCGCGGCCATTCAGACGTCGCTCCCGGCTCAGCCTCTGCTGTTGTGCTTCAGAAGGAGCGGGTGAGGAGCAGAAGGAGGGCAGCGTGATGGTAGAGTTCGACGACGGGGACCGAGGGAGGATCTCCCTCGGAAGCATCCGACTTCTCCCCCCGGGATATCAAGTGTGCTGTGAGTGTGGCTCAGTGAATGGAGCCTAATCATAGGGGCAATGAACAAACAGCTGAACCACCCTCCTCTTTCAGGCGCCGAGTCCTCCCCGGCGCTTCTGATGTCACCGGGTCGCCGCGGCCGCCCCAGCTACGCCCAGGAGAAGAAAGACACACCTGCAGAAAAACAGGCCGAGGAGCCGGCAGCAAGGCCTCAGGAGAAAAGACCAGGTGAGGGAGAAGCACCAGCATCCTGCACCTTCATCCGTAAACAAACACATAAGCACATTTAGCCTTCTACTATTACAGTATAATGTCAGCCTGTCAGGAATCCACTGAGGAGCTTATCACACAACAAAGCTTTCATTTGTCTGAGACTACAGGTTCTAACTATTAGATGCACGCACGCACGCACACGCACGCACACACACACACACACACACACACACACACACACACACACACACACACACACACACACACACACACACACACTCACCTTCAGGCAATGTTAAACTCCTACAAACAAGGTCTAATCTGACGTTCCAACTGTTAACCAATTATCAGATGCCTCCAAGTCAGAGACGGGTTCAGTGGAGCTGTAAAAGAACTCTTCAGTTGAAATTCCTTGTTTGCTAACCATCACTTACCCCTATATGATCGCATGAATCATGATTTTATGAAGTGTCATTGGTGTGAGCTTAAGTAACAGCCATGTAACTGATCTAAGCCTGTGGGTGACATTAAAGCCTGCAGGAGAGACAGGTTTAGCAGGTTTGAGTAATGATCAGGAAGATAAAGTTTCCCCAAAGCTCTTACTTCCCCCAATTCATCTGACAGAGTCGGCTCTGATTAGCTGATGGTTTATATTAACGATAACTATTTTTATCTTTGTGTCGCCGCCTCGTGTTTCAGTTGGCAGACCGAAGAAAATCCACTCAGTGCCTAAAACCGTCAGCACGCCGACGCCAGTCACCGACGCGCTGCCCAAAGGCAGCAGCTCCGTGCTGAACTGGTCGGCTCCCAGGAAGAAGCCACCGGTCGACTTCTTCCTCTTCAACGGAACGTCCCGTAAGACCAAGCGGAGGACACGCGAGCAGGACCTGGGCTTGTTCCACCGGCCGGCGCACCACACGCTGACTCCTCCCACTCCAATCAACGGCATCTTCGGTTCCCCTTTTGAGGTGGACTCATTCAGCAGCATTGCCAATGGCCACTCCACCTTCGGAAGCGGGGGAAACTGTGGCCCCGCGCGGCCGCTGACGACAGCCGCGCCCGTGGGGCTCCGGGAGTCCTCCTCCTCCTCCTCCTCGTGCTCCCCGGCTGTTACCATGGCAACGGCATTGCTCGGCAGAAAACCGGCGGGCGAGCGCGACAGGAAGCACTTCTTGGTGAAGCTCGACCACGAAGGCGTGACGTCTCCCAAGACGAAGAACAGCAAAGCCCTGCTGCGCCTCGGGGGCAGCGGAGGCAGAGGCGTCAGGGGCCTCGGCTCTGCCGGAGCGCCGCCCAGGTACGTGCACCCCGCGCTGCTGCTCAAGGATGGGAAGAAGAGAGCAGGGCAAGGTAGCGGCAACGGCGCCCAGTCCGAGGCGCTTCTGAGGAAAGATGGCCTGTCAGCCGGCCTGGTCCAGGACGGAGCCTACAGCCCGGACTACCCGAGCGACTGCCCGAGCTCCTACTCTGAGCTGGACGAAGACGATGAGGATGACAGTCGAGGAGCGGAGGCGCACGGGAGTGCGGCCGCCCCGTCCCACCGCGGCAGCCGATTCCTCTCTCGCCTCTCCGTCTGCTTCTCCTCATCTTCATCCTCCTCTTCCTCCTCCGGCTCCATCTCCTCCTCCTCCCTCTGCTCCTCGGACAATGACTCCTCCTATTCCTCTGACGAGGAGTCGTCATCGGTGCTGCTGCGCCGTGCGCTCCTGCAGCAGGACAAGCAGAAGCAGAGGCAGAGCATGACCTCTGACCTTCTGGCCGCCGAGCCTGCCTCCTCCGGCTCTCCTCCGGCCCCCGCCCCCGCTCACGGCTACGTCGCCAAGGCCAGCGTGGCCGCGTCGGGCTCCAAGGCGCGGGCCGACAGAGCTGAGGACAGAAAGGAGTTCATGGCCAGAGGGAGCGCGGTGGCTAACAGCGGCACGGCTAAGACGCAGCTGAAGAGAAAGGAGGGGCTTTCCAGCAGCCACCATCAAAGCCAACAGCCCAAACCTGCTCCCAAGGACCCTTCAACAGCTAAAAGACAGAGGATGTCTTCGCCGGAACCTCTGACAAACATGACTCCCCTGCAGCCGGGGCGCCAGCTGTGGAAATGGTCTGGCAACCCCACACAGGTGAGACACTAAATGCTGTAAAAAGGTGTTGTATCTTAATGCATCGGTCTTCATACATACAGTATGTTACTGACTGATACTGCAGTTTCTTGATTACATGCACTAACCCAATGATCAGTTATTATCTCCCGTCTGCGCCTATCCTGCCTCAGACTTTGTACACGGTGGCAACGCTATCAGGCTTCTTATGTGTAGCCAGTGCTGGAATTACTTATCCCGATCATTAAGTCACGATCCTGAGATAACAGAACAAAATGGTTTGAGCAACCTCTGCCACTTAGCCTCTTTGAACAGCTTCACTTCTGTTGCCTTATCAGATTGTGGGCGAAGTATTGGAAAACTGTGAATAAATCTCCCTAACACTATCTGATTACTGCTATTTTCCCTCAGACAAAGTGTAAACTCTTGAACTTAGCCAACACATCCACCGGCTTGAAGCATTTCTAAAATGGGAAAACTCATTAAAGGATACTATGTTTGGCAAAAAATCCTATTACTTCCTGAAACGAGGCTGGCGCTGAAATTAAAGCTCCGGATAAAGTGGCTGAGGGCGCTATTTTCTTCTCATTCCCCACCAGAGGCGCGGTCTGAAGGGTAAAGCCCGGAAGCTCTTCTACAAGGCCATCGTGCGGGGCAAGGAGACGGTGCGTGTCGGGGACTGTGCCGTGTTCCTGTCGCCCGGCCGGCCCCAGCTGCCCTACGTGGGCAGAGTGGAGAGCCTGTGGGAGTCGTGGAGCTCCAGCATGGTGGTCAGGGTCAAGTGGTTCTACCACCCGGAGGAGACTCGTCTGGGGAAGCGGCACCGCGACGGCAAGGTAGAGACCGGGGGCTGCGAGTTCCTCAGACGGGAATGGTCAAAGTAACAGTCCGTGACATTTTCTTATAAATATATTACCCCTTTGCTTCTTTTTATTCCCTGTCCCCATCTGATATGAATCATTAAACCTCCACTTAGGCCATGAAACTGTTACATTTGCAGCTATAACTGCTATTGTGTAAGGTGGGACTTTTCTTGTAAGGCTCGTGGTGCATTTCACATTTGACAGGAGCTATTTGAAACAAAGTGAGCTGCTTTAACTATGGCTAAACCAACATTAAGGACCTGCTCCTCTCCCTCCAGAACGCCTTGTACCAGTCGAGCCACGAGGACGAGAATGACGTGCAGACCATCTCCCACCGCTGCCAGGTGCTGAGCAAGGCCGAGTACGACCACCTGACGCGCGAGCGCAAACCTGGCAACGCGGCCAACGACCTGTTCTACCTGGCCGGCAGCTACGAGCCGACCACAGGCCAGCTGATCAGCGCCGACGGCATGGCCATCGTGTCCTAGAGTCAGTGTTAGAGACAAACCCAAATATTAACCTCGTATCTGGAGTTGACTGCTTCCAGGATGGTCCTTCAGAACAGAGCAGGAGGCAGATGGAGGGCAGGACCAGGAGCTCTGGCTCTGAGTACTGGTCTGCCACTTGTAGGAGAAGGAGCCCGTCCACTGGATGAGGCCCAACAGTACTGGCACTTGACAGGAGTCCAGTTTGTTCTGGGTAAGAATCTGATTGATACCAGGCATCACCTCGATGGATGTGGACTGAGGCTCCTCATCGCAGTGAGAGTCTCCAGCGCTCCCTGCGTTTGAACCGTCAGTATTTTGTCAGTGCAGCAAGATCCCTGCATCACAACAAGGACGTGAGCACTTTGGAGTACAGCAGCGTGGATGCGCTACAGAGGGAGCGTGGCAGAATGTACTTAAATAAATAAATAAAGACTGGCACAGGGAGCAGGAGAGGCTGAGTAGTAAGAAACTTACTAACCCACACTGGTTTGGATGGTTTGAATGGTCTTATACTGGGAGTCTGATGATGACAACGATGTTGGGAATCCCCCAAGAGGACCAAAAAACACTGTAGTTTGGACGCGCGCGTGTGTGTGTGTGCGTGTACATGTGTTTGTGTGTGTGTGTGTGTGTGTGTGCGTGTGTCTCATCAAGCAGAAACGACACTGCGACGCGTCGTCTCTATGTCTCTGACAGTCGGAGTATTATTGTAACCCGTACGTAACGTGCAGGTCTCAGTCCCTGAGACTGAAGCGCCGAGTGATTTCTCGTTTTCTCCCGTCAAGCCATACACATCAATACCTCTCGCTCTCGCATCCAGCTATTTGGGTGCGATGATACATGTACAGGTAATTCCGTTGTTCCTTTGAACTGTGCTTGCACAGTGTAGCAGTAGTATGTGCGCTTTGTACAGCATTATGTATATAACAACATGTAAAAAGTATACATACATATATAAATATATATATATTTGTTTTTTGTTGCTCTGCTTTGCAGAGGAGAGTATTTTATTTAGATTTTTTAGGGTGTGTGTGGGGGAGGCGGGTGAGGGGGGTCTGGTTGAGGGAGGAGGTTGGGATCCTTGTCTTTCACTGCACTGAACAGGATGAAGGCCTGGGCTCGTACAACTGATGTGAAGACTTTGTGGTTGTAAGTCCTGCTTCAGAGGTAAATGTCTAAAAGGGGTGTTTGGGAAATGATGATTTTTTAAAGTAAGAAAAAAAGGAAAAAGGCTCTTTTTAAGACATGTGTCCAAATGTTTTTATTAGCTTTTATTTTGGTCTGTTTAGAATGTGCATTTCTTTTTTTTTTTCACAAATACTGGAAAAGAAACTGAGTTTCTACTGTTCTCCGATCCTAAAAGAAACTATCTCTTGTTTATCTATTTTAGCGTGTATTCCTATATAAAATGTACATATTTATCTGGCATCGAAAAGAAACATACCAAAGCACCTATGAGTTTACACTTCACTGCATTAGAGGAAAACGATTTTATGAAAAAAACACAAAAAGACGTTCAATCAAAGCTGAATCCGGGACCCCTGCAATCACTGAGGTATTTGAAGTAGAGTTCTTCTTGTTGTTGCCCGTGTTCACCCGGCGTTGCTATGACAGCCTCAGAGAAACGTTGCCGCAACATTGTCTGCGTGCTGCCCAGCTGATGCACTTGAGGTCTCCATGGCAACCGGAATGGCATCACGTGACTGTGAAGGACAATCAGAGCCAATCAATGGGACAATGTTGGGAGACAAAAAAGAAAACACGTTAAGGATCAAATCACATATTATGCTTCTTGTCACTTTTATTCCTGCTTTGCCAAAAATGTCTGCGTGTGCTTTATGTTTGCTTGTTTTTCTTGTTTACCATTGTCTTATTGTTTATGCAAACCTGTGACTGTGTGTCGTTGGTGTATAGGTTGTACAGGGGAGAGGAACATGAATGCCTTTTTCTTTTTTAAGACAATGACTGACTTTTAACAACAATGTTGCTGTTACACTGCAAAGCAAAAGCTTTAAAAGGAATCTAATGTGAAAGTCAATTTTTAAATATTAGTTTTATGGGTCTTTAATTGATTTATTTCTCAAAGCTGTATTTTCTTTAAGAAACACTGGATTCAGTTTTAACCATCACGTTTTCCCAAAAGCGACATTGTGTTTTTTTTAAGACCCACTGGAACCTGCTTTGTACGGTTTAGATAGCCTACTAAAATATATTATGTAATTTCAGTCATTCTTTGGAAATACAACTAAAGTATTTCTTCGTGTACAAAAAGAAAAATTATTTATCTTAATTTTATTGCCTTTTTGTGTTTCATTAAAAAAAAAAAGATTCTTACAAAATAAAACATGTCGATTTTTTTCCCCTCGTCTCCTGCTGGGCGCGAGCGCACTGAATGCAGCCTTGTGTTCATCAATGCCGATCTATGTCTCCTGCAGAAAAGTGGACCACAGAAGAACGCATTAAAGAATCGGGAACGTACTGAGAAAAGAGAAATACAAGAAAAGAAGGCAATTCGAAACTGTAGCTGGAGCCGACGGAAGGGGAAGAAGGGAGAGGGAAAGGGAAACCGTATCTAGCTGTGCTTCATGAGAGACGGCGAGCGGGATAAAGTCTCCTCGGGCCGTACAGGTGGGTCAGGTATTCAGAATAATCAAAACGGAACAGAACCATTAGGCCACAAAGGAAGGATCTCAACTTTCGGCCTGTACAGAAATGCAGCTCATCGGTAGGACTGCATATACAGCAGTGTGTGTGAATGCATTCCTGTGTGTGTGTGTGTGTAATGTGAGAGCTAGAGGAACAGTTGAGATTATCCTCGCAGGGTGTGGAGTTTCTGGGACAAAGTGCGCAGATGTACGACATTTTATTTGAGACTTCCTGTGATATATTCACACCTTTTTATCGCGACGTAACCGGAGCCTTTGTGATGCCGCTTATTGCAACATTAACATCTGAATGGCGGGTTTACCTTTGACCTCGAATTACAGTCTGCCTGCCTTGTGGCGGTGTGTGAGCGGCTGGAGCTCAGCGGTGCCGTGATCGTCGGCCATAAACTTTACTTCACTGTGTTCTTAATGCCGGCCCCTCCTTTCCAATTTTCCCCTGCTTCACTTGTCAATACAGGAAAAGTTGACTCACATTTCTTTCCGAGTAACTTTGCTAATGGCCCTTGGCGATAGTCATTACACACACAGACACACATGCAAATACACTGTGTGTGTGTGTGTGTGTGTGTGCGTGTGTGTTTGCTTTCCATTTGACTTCTGCTGTTTCGGCAGTTTAGCTTGTTATTACAAAAGATATGAAACGGTACACCTGACACACACACACACACACACACACACACACACACATCCTTCTCATCGACTCCTCAATCAAGCAACGCCTTCGCAACACACAGACATTAAGTGCAGTCTTTGAGTCCTTATCAGCAGGTTTGCATTGGGCTTATCTGGTTGACATTGTTAAACTACTTTACCCAGAATCCTGCAGGAGATAGGGGCACAATGGGAGGCTGGGGGTGCCCTCTGGGTTAATGAAAGAGGGCTTTCACATCGTAAGAGCAAACACGCCCCAAGCCGATTTGTATGTTTGTGCAAAAAGGGTCAAAGTGTCGGAGAAAGGTGTGGTGGTTTATTCTTCTGTGGTTTTAGTGTTGAGGTGGGGGAGTGAATAGAAACCGCATATCTGAAGCTATATGAGCCTACGGGAGACTGTGTGTGTGTGTGTGTCTGTGTGTGTGTGTGTGTGTGTGTGTGTGTGTGTGTGTGTGTGTGTGTGTGTGTGTGTGTGTGTGTGTGTGTGTGTGTGTGTGTGTGTTCGTGAAAGTCCTCCATTTAGATATAGCCTGGCCATGTCGCTGGAGTGAATGAATGGCTGTCAGCTGCAGTGTGTGTGTGTGTGGGGGGGGGGGTCTCGGGTACATTCAGGTCACTCAGAGAGACAGAAAGGAGATCAGCTGCCTTTTCTGCATCACCTCATCCATCGTTCATATGAGCCTCTGTGAGCTCGTCACCACTGTGTGTTTGTGTGTGTGTGTGTGTGTGTGTGTGTGTGTGTGTGTGTGTGTGTGTGTGTGCGTGTGTGTGTGTGTCCATATAGCCAATCTGACTCACTGGAAGTTGTGCAACGTTGTGGCAACAGATGGTCGTCTTACATAAATCATGGATTCTTGGCAGCGTGGAAGTCATGTCCATGTTCTTACATTACACCACCAATCTCCACTCGTCTTATTTTACCCGTCTTTATGACTTGATTCACTTCATGGTCCATTACATGTAATATTTAAGGAAAAACACAGTGGTTCTGCTGTGTTTTCCACAGATAACTGGTCACACGTCGATGTTTAGGTGAAGTTTGCAGCACAGGAACCTAAATGTTTTACAAATTGATTAACATATTCATTATCAACAGTAAATTATAGGATTTGTGTCTTCAAAGCTCTCTTTGAGTTACATATATCAATATACTTTAATCAATATTGGACTTAGTAAAAAATTATAATTTTTTTAAAAATTTGCAAATTACAGCTTTTAATTTGAATTTTTTTTTTAAGTGTGTTGTTTTATTAATGCAAATATTTAAACAAATCAGTCATGTATAATATAAGTTATTTTTCAGCTGAAGGTCTTTACCTAAACTGTTTTCCAGTCACCAGGGTGAGTTCCTCTCTCGCTGCAGGCAGGGCAGAGTCACACACACATTACACAGAGTAGTTCTGGTGGTTATCACTAATGCCGGTATTTTATATTTGGAATAGTAGAGGAGTCTTGGCCTGTATGAGGCCGCCGGCACAGACAGGCAGTACAGGTCAAACATGCTGTCAAGCCTTAGTGGACACAGCAACTTGAGCCGCAGACACCTGATAGCTCCTGTGTGGGAATGTGTGTGTGATATTTATGATATAATCTGATGGAGAGGGGGAATTTATACTGTGTGTGTGTGTGTGTGTGTGTGTGTGTGTGTGTGTGTGTGTGTGTGTGTGTGTGTGTGTGTGTGTGTGTGTGTATATGAGAGAGATTTCATTGCCAAACTTGCCAAATCTGCCCCAGCGACAGCAGGAGAAAATACATGTCCGGTGTATTTATGTATAAAACTTGATTTAAAAGCAGCTGCACACACACACACACACACACACACACACACACACACACACACACACACACACACACACACACACACACACACACACACACACACACACACACACACACACAGCCCGGTCTAATCTTTCCTCTTGATGTGGGTCATCAAAATACCTGCAACCGTACACCTGTCTGCATGTACTAGATTAACCAGAACAACGTGACAGTGGCTGAGCATTTGGCTTCTGAACCACTTTAATCGTTTTATTTAGTGTGAACAGAAGCAACAGTTGGGAAATTAAATGCTGAAAGAATGCTGGAAAATGATCCCAAATTTAGGAAAACTTGTGTTTGTTGTATTTCCGACAAGTTCATGAGAGTTAGCATAAAATTTGAATATTCGTCCACGAGTATTAACACAAACTTCCAACCTTTTCTCTGTTACATGTTAATTATTGAGGTTGAGATAAAGTGTTTTTCAGGGCCAGTTTTCTCTCCAGACACAACGACAGCCTGAACAATGACCATGAGACGACCACTGGGTGTAGGTGTAGCCACGCTTTACTGTTTCCTCATATTACTGACACATATTTTAACTCTAATTTTTGTTCCTTTTTGTTCAAATCACCATTCCTAATGAAGCTGATTTACCGCAGGCTTCATCTTCTCCAGCGTCTCCGTGCTGAGGAGCTTTTTCCACCGTCCACCCAATGAAAAAGTAAAAAAAAAAAACAGAAATCCTTGTTTTAAAATAACAAATTAGTAAATTACAGAGCAACCTGATGACCTTTGCGTAGCAGTGACATATGAAAGGTAATTTGCAGCAGATTTTTTTTACAGTGGAATCAAAGCAATTATAAACACAGACGACCTCTGCAATTATTACAAATCACAAGATTGCCCAGGTAATACTAGCCCCATTTGAGCAGGGCTAATGTCAAGACATGGTTACCATGGCGATAAGTACTTCAAAATTAATTAAGAACTTGGAAGATAATTGTAAACATCGTGGCGAATTCCCAACTGGACCTGTTCAAATGTTAAAAACACACGAGAGCCTGAAACTTCACAAACAAGGAGAACCACCTTCATGCCACATCTGCTTTATGTGCTCTGTCCTAACGCCTGAAGTCCCTTAAAGCTGCTCGGCTGCGTGTGTGAGTGACAATTCATCAAGTCACAGCAATCCTGAGAGATTAAGATGCTGCGCTGAGCGAGCGGAGCTGAATCAACACACCAGGAATGCACAGCGCAATCAATGGGACTTAAGCTTCCTATATATCAGATGGGAACAGAAGAGAAATCAAGACGGGGCCCAGAAAATCCCCGTCATATTTTGGTCTATTGTGAGCTACATTGACTCAGCAAAGGGTGTGTGTGTGTGTGTGTGTGTGTGTGTGTGTGTGTGTGTGTGTGTGTGTGTGCGTGTGTGTGTGTTTTGCATGACAAAGGAAGACAGAGAAGAGGTGGCGGATTATGAATTAAGAGTTAGTTGTAGAGAATTTGTGGCTGTGCTCTGAAGGTAGTGAAAGCAGAGGATAGATGTGTGAGCAAGGCTGCAGCCGTAGGATCAGGGAGCGTGTGTGTGTGTGTGTGTGTGTGTGTAGCTCTGGCAGCTGGTCCCCTGCCTAGAGTGGTCTTGGCAGTGTTTCTTTACTGTAACTGCTCCCACATGTTGGCACAGCCTGGCACAGCGAGGGCACTCCTGCTCCTGTGCCAGGGGTCTGTGTGTGTGTGTGTGTGTGTGTGTGTGTGTGTGTGTGTGTGTGTGTGTGTGTGTGTGTGTGTGTGTGTGTGTGTGTGTGTGTGTGTGTGTGTTTTTAGTAATACAGCGCCTTCTGTACTATTTGTCTTTTGTATATATTTGCGTTACCCGAACACACACACACCTCCATCATACATACATGTGTGTGTGCTGCATTTGCATGCTGATGGTTCTTCAGTCTTTCATCTCATCAAGCGTTCATCACTCTGTCCTTCGTCAGTCGCACCATCCGACAGATCACTCGTCGGCTGAGGGTCCTGCTTTTAAATGATAAGATCTCTCTCTATCCAGACTGTGTGTCTATGCACACGCACGCACGCACGCACACACACACACACACACACACACACACACACACACACACACACACACACACACACACACACACACACACGACATCATGGAATGTGATCAGAGTGAGTTTGGAAGGTATTCTTGCTAACACAGTGGGAGGCCTCCCTCACAGCACCTACACATTGTTCCCCTTCCTTATAACACACACTCACACCCTCCAGCTCTAACCAGTTGGTTGCCAGTGCACACACCAAATGTATACACACACACAGTTTCCATGGTGACAGATAGGCAGCCATGCAGAATGAGTGCATAGTCCCTTGGGACACCTCCTTTGTCCATCTTTCCATCGCTCTCCTTTAGTGGTGACAAGATGTCTCCTCTCTGTCTCTCTTTCCCCACGGCCTCCGTTCATTATGCATAATGCATGCGTTTCAATTCATAACCCAAATTTCATCTGGTCCATCCAAGTGTGTTGCAGCATCGGCGCTCTTTGTTCCAGAACTCCTTGCTCCAGATTTGCCCACTGCATTGCTCTCAACTCTGTTTCCACAAAATGCGACCGGGGGGAGGACTCTAATCCCGGCTGAGCTTTCTCGTCCTGCAACCTCCACGGTGTTGCAATAAGCGCTGGAAGTGGTTTGAGTGGCAGATCCTCATTATGACACAGTGATTGTGGTGTGGATGGAGGCAGGGCGTAAACAGAGACGCTGTAAAAAGACGCCCTGTCACACTCAAGTTGAGAGTAATGCTGGAGATGATCTCTTCATTTCCCTGTGAGTCACCGTAAGTCAGCGTGTTGGGGCTCCGCTGGCTGAGGACCTGGTGTCACAACGGCAAATTGCACGATTCCCTCAGCTCCTCATCGGTGGCGACTGCCATTCCTCCGGTTGGCTCGAACAAAAGCTGTTCTCCGTCAAACGCTCTACTGCATTCAGGCGCTGACGCTCACTGATGACAGCAGGCAACGTGTGCACGTGAGTCTCGGGCGTCGGATGTGACCGATGTCGCTGCGCACGAGCAACATCCCGGTTTTTCCTCTGGATCTCAACCTGCTCGTCTTGTTGACTTTACATTAAAAGAATGAAGAAAAAGCCGTGGCCCATTAGCGGTTGGTCTCCACCGGCATCACACTAGATAATCAGCAAGGCCTTGTGGTCTTTTCAAACCAGCCATTGTGCTGAATGTTTTTAGATCCGCGCGCTGAAAGCCTGATGCCTGATCGCAGTGAGCAGCCTTGACCGAAGTCCTGATCCCAGTGCAGCTTTGTTCTGGTTCTTGGGTGAACAACCTTCAGAACAGACGTTAATGCCCAATCTCCATAGTGGACGTTTATGAGAGAAATAGTCAAAAGCTCCCGGCTGTCGTGCTTCATGTCTTCTTCTTCTTCTTGGATTTATTTTTTGACAGATTCCTTAAAGTCTATTATGAGGAATGCAATTAATATATATAGATATATAACAACCTGCTTTGGGTTTCACTGCTGTCGAGGTCAGAATGTATCTGCTGGTGTTTGATCATTTGTTTCGACTTATAGCCCTGGGAAACATACAAATAACCCCAGGAACAGAGACAGTGGGTTCAAACGGTGCAACATGGGGAAAGATATATTTATTCAGCGCCGAGGCAGTGGGAGCGGCATCATTATATGTGCAGATGAATCAGTGTTTCTGTAGGATAAATGAGTCTCTGCTCTGCAGAAGCGGCACCAGCTTCTAACGCGTCCGAGCCGCCGGAGCTCCACTCACACCGACGTGACTCTCTGCTGTGACTCTCTGCATCTGTACAACACGTCTCTCGTACGTTTTCAACACCTGCGCAGGTTTTTGCAGAAAATGGCCGCACACTTTGCATCAAATTGATCAAACGTTGCGGTGATTAATAATAAAAGCTATACTATAAAAACCTGATCTTCTCCGCAGGAACATTGATCGTGGCAATCTAATTGCAGTAAAATGAGTCATTAAACCTTTTCATCATTTTCATCTTGTAAACAACAGATAACCACGAAGCCATTTGCTGCTAATACATATTTAATCATTCATTCAATCAATCATTCATCATCTCTTGTTAGTCCAAGAAATCTGCATCAGGATCTCGGCTTTTCATAGCACCAGTAATCAGTTACGCTTACAGATGAGTAATTATAGGAAGTAGAATATGTGACCAGGCAGCATGTCACATCAAGCAAGTTTGGCGCTGATGATCAAAAGGCTGAAACGGACGTTTTTTTTTATTATCGCTATGGAAACGAGATGATCTGCGGCAACAATACAATGTGAAGCATCAAAGGAGAAACTGTATATGTCAAACACAAATGTGATTACAGTCCATCCATCCATTATCTGGACCCTTCATCCTGTTATAAGGACAATGGCAGCCGATCAGAGTCACTGAGCAGGATGCACCTTGGACCATGTCGTGGGTGAGGTCCACCTCACACACATCGCTGCCCTGTGACTAAAACCTGCAGCTAACTCAGTAACTCACAGCAAACTACTGATGGCGACGCCTGGAACCAACAGTGACAGCTCACCTGAAACGCCTGCTGGATATTTACCGGCATAGTTTAAACACCAAGGTTCATCCTCTCATAGTCCTCTTTAAAATGTTTTATTTTCCAAATGCTTCAGGAAGCAAACGCACTGCATGGTGCGGTTCCCCCCACGACAGCCGCGTGGTCTCTCTTTTATCTTAATATTGTATGAGTTAAGGATGGATTTACTGAAGGTCAGCGGTGTTCATTCAATAAGTTTTTTGAAAATGCCATGTAGCATTCGATTGCATTCAAAACCCCACAATCACACAGATGTCGACTCTGATATCTATAATGAAACTGACAAATTATTCACTTAACATTTCTGCTCTCAGCTCAGGTATTGTAACATTTATGTATTAACCATGTGCAGTATGTTACGCACCCTTCACTTCCTCCGCTCCTTTTGAAAACACTGGATATCTTCCAATTCAACCGCCATCAACCCGACCGGACCCATCGAGCTTCTGTTTTTGTTGCTCAATGACCAAACAAAATGCAACAGCACGGAGTGTTGCAACTCTCGCTCGAGACTGTCCTGTTGAGATTGGAATAGAAGCGAGGACCCGGAGGTAGGACGCGGGGAAATGGAGGACTTGTGCAACGTGGGCTGTAGCAAGCGGCAGGATGAAGTCGTCCCTTCGACGAGGTTACGCTGGTCTGATGAACCAGACACAATGTGGAGGGTCAAAGGTCAGAGGGACAGGGAGTGAGCTGCTGGTGCACAATGCAATAGCTGCACATCACACTCATCCCCGGAGCCCGTGAAACTGCCTGATTTGGGAATTACAGCTTGAGTTTTTAATCCTAATAATTGCTTATTGCACATAAATGTTGTAAGGCAAGAACCAGCTGGGACCATGTGGTCAGTATCAGGTTTTGACGGCTCGCTCTCCCCTGCAACGAGTTATTAAAATTCTGATTACAGATGGGGCGTGTTGGGCACAATCAGGGGAAATGTTAAGAAAACATCATGTGCTCTACC
>NC_040898.2:8410115-8412615 GCF_900634795.4 Betta splendens | reverse complement strand
GGCATTCAGTAATTGAAAACAGGGCTGAATAATCGGAGAGAATGACAGTCCTGAAAGATTATGTGAACTCAAACATTAACACAATTAAGTGTGTGAGCACTGGAGTATGTCGCAGCATTAGACACTGTCTTAATAGTCCCCTAGCACAAAGGCAGAGGAATGTGTGTGTGTGTGTGTGTGTGTGTGTGTGTGTGTGTGTGTGTGTGTGTGTGTGTGTGTGTGTGTGTGTGTGTGTGTGTGTGTGTGTGTGACAGCCCGTATCACCATGGTGCGATGAAGAAAGACCAGAAGCGAAGCAGTGGCTGTTTTTTAAAGCGCCACATGTTGCGAAACAAAGAAATATGCTGCTACTTTATTATCAACTTGATTACAAAACCAGAAATGTAGCCAGACTTCGCCTGAACCCTGCGAAGGGGGGGGAGAAAAAAACAACCCCGGTGATAACAAATAGTCTTCTTTTTTATAGCGGTGATCCGGTTGTTAAAGACAGGCGCTTTATCAGACACTGAGCAAATGATTCAATTGTCTCCTGGTGATTCCACGCCTTGGTAACAGCCGCGGGGTCGGCGTGGCGACGGCCCAGTTCAGATTTATCTAGCGGGCTGCACTCAGGTGCTGTTTTGTTAACAGGATTGCAGCCATTTATAACTGTGTTTCATTACTGTACTAAGAGCCGATAAGATGATCACTCACGCACACACACACACACACGCACACACGGAGGCGCTAATTCAATCCACTGACAGGGAAACATGGCAAACAACATCCATTATGGCCTCAGAGCTAATTGGTAATGGGGGGTAAGGAAAACAGAGGCGGAGGTCTGGGTAAAAGGAGGCAGCGTTTGGAAGGAGGGGGGTCTGGAGGAGATTTCCTCTATTTACCAGCAGTTTGTCATTCTTCATCACATATTTCTCTCCCACTCTTACGGTGCAGCTAAAAACAGGACGAAGCCCATTTTTTTCTGCAGGACACGTTCCTCCTCCCTATTAGCTTCCTTCTTCTTCTCCTTCTAACCATCAGGTGAAGCACCAACAGACCTAAAGCATTTTTTTTCTGACCGCCAGCAAACAATGAGCTCAAAACAAAGACGGCACCTCAGCCCCAGGTGGTATCAAGCCTGCTTGTGGCATTCACTCACCCCCTCTCCCCCATTAACCCCCGCTCCCTCACCCTCACAAGGACCAGGGCAGAGGAAGGACAGGGTTGTGATGAATTAGCAGCATTCATGCAAAGACAAGATCTTTAAGGATTCCTGGCCGGGGCTGCGCTTATTTCAACCCCCTCCATCACGTCACATCAGCCGCTGAGTGATGGTGGGTGAACGTCTTGGAGGGTCTGGAGCGTCACGCCGGCGAGAAATAAATAACGGCAGCGGAGGTGTTTGAGAGGAAGGGGGTGAAAAAATGAGGAAAACGCAGTAAAAACAAAGACGAGGTAAAGATGTTTGAATGCCTGAGGATGAGAGACAAATAGATAGTAAGTAGAGACAGTAAAGGCAGCGAGCGATGGATGGGCAGATTAAGAGGGCAGGAGATGAAAAGAGAGATGAAAGCGCGGAGGAGCCGTAGGAGGAGTGGAGGGCGAGGGAGGAGGCTGCTGCTGAGAGCACTACTCGCTGTTTACACGCGCCGGTGCATTGTCAAACAAGTCTGCTTACTTGTGTCATTATAAAGCCGCCGAGCACGGACACGCAGCCCGTACGCGCAGGTTCCCGGGACGCGGGAGAGACCAGAGCGATGACACGTCCGCGGAACAAAGGCACGGCATGTGCTGAAGCGGGCGAGTCACACCCTTTTTATTTTGGCAGACACTAATCTGGGTCAAAGGTCAGCGACGGCTGCGTATCTATTATTGGTCTGTATCTAATAAAAACACAGAGGCATCAATGAGTGACAAACATATGCGTTGCATGTTTGTTTATTCGTTTCTCACAAACTCGCTTGTAGCTTGTAGCTTGTAGTTTGAGTGACAGCTCGGCCCTCCGGGCCTGCGGGGGGCGCTCTCTGTTGGTTTCCCTCATCGTACTCGCCTCGTCCACGTCCCCCACCGTTTCCTGTTTCCTGCCAGTCATCCCCATCGCATTCACCTGGACTCTGTCTTTCTGTATGTTACAACATGTAAGTCTGTTTCTCACCTTCATCTACAGTTTGTGTGTCTGTTGTGTTTCTCTTATTAAGAAACTTTGCTTGTAAGTTCGGTGTTTGTTTAATCAGGTCCAGTACTCGTTCATTTGTATCTTGGTTAGAGTCACCACCTACCTGTGGTTTGAGTTATATATAATAGAGCCTTCACATAAACCCTCACTAATTTCTGTTAACAAAATTCTGTTTAAAACCTGAAATAAATAAATGATGATGATGATAAAATAAATACATTTATTATATTTCTTCTGTATTTGTATTCAGGTTTTAAGTTATCTGTGATCCTAAAAGATTTTTAAGCAACTAAAATGACTGGGACTCAATTTAGATGGATAACAAGATAAACAAAAGTATTA